>NW_003299143.1:317008-322740 GCF_000151645.1 Tuber melanosporum | reverse complement strand
ATTTCGGGTCCCGCCGAAAGCGTGGTGTTCATAATACCATTGCAGTAATCTTTGAATTCTTGAGGCATAATGAGGGCAATAAACAACTAATCCTCTCAATGGACGTTGAAGGAGGGTACGATAATATTGATGTTGACCTCCTGTCAGACTTTCTGGTAGCCTAAGGATATCCCTCGAACCTGTGCAAGTAGATCTGGTAATGGACTTCCTGTCAGTTGGTCCGTTTCCACTTCAATGGATGCATCTCCCATACTTACCATATCAGTAAAGGAGTACCTCAGAGCTCACCCCTTTCTTCTTTCCTCTTTGATAGGTACATGGCAGATAGATTCTTGTCGTGAATGCAATACTCTCCTAGCGTGCATTAGTTGGTGGTTTCATACGTTGATAATAAGGTTATTATGGTGGCAGCAGAGTCCTGTAAGGTGGCCCGATACCACTCGAGAGAGATATTCACAGACTGTGATCTCATAACTAGGGCCAGGGGAATGGAGTTTAGTACTCTCAAGGCCCAGTGGATTGGGTTTGGAGATAGGACATGGGAAGGAATGGAGTTGTTGGGAGAGATGGTTTTACCCCCCGAGGACTTATGGGTTCTTGGGTATAGGTTTAATGTATTTCTTAACTTTTCTTCTCATGTAACATATTGGTTGAAAAGGGGATTGGGTGTTAGGAGAAAGATTTTGGCATTGAGGAGGAGATTTAGACGTGTTGGGGGATTGGGAGCATGGGAAATGTACCGCTTAGTACAGGAAGCCTACCTTCCAACGGTTTACCATGGGCTTGAATTTGTAACTGACTATGCATCGTATGTGAAGCAAATTCAGGTCCACATTAACAACTGTCTCCACTCAGTATTTCGAACACCTATGAAGCTGACCAACAACATACTGCTGGCCGAGTTCAGAACACCACCTGTCGCTATTCAGGGAAAGTACCTACAATGGAGATGTTATAGCCGGTTCATTAATTACTGATACTGTAACCAGTATCCCTTGTTTGGTGAGATATGGTTGCAGTGAAAGGAGGAAGGAATAGTAGCACATCAGCAGACCTCAGATAAGAAGCTCACCTGCCACCCCACAGTCTCAATTGGGAAAGACAAGGTGGTGATGGCTACACGCTATGGTGTGCCGTACACAGATCTTTGTACATCTTCAGACATGGTCATATACATAGATGGGTCTAAGTACTCTGAGGGAGCCAGTATGGCATAGGTGGTGTTTGAGAAAGGGGCTTTGACCAGTGTTGACAGGTGCTCGGTTCTCCTATCTTGAAGCATTGTGGAATGCGAGCTGTTTGCAGTTGTGTGTGCCCTCCGATATGCTCAGGATATAGCTAAAAGCCACCTAGTTCATATGTTCTTGGACAGTGTACCAGCCCTCATCCTGGTCTACAATATGTTTTCTGATGGTAACTTGACTGAGTTGTGGGAAGTAATGGTGCCACTGTTGAATGCCTTCTCTCATGTCAGTCTCAGTTGAGTCCCTGGTCACATGATCATTGACGGCAATGAGATGGTCGACTTGAAGGCTAAGGCCTGTATTGGACATCTCTTACACCCCATACTTTGGGAAGGGGTTAGCTTTAGGATCAGTTACGCGGCCCTAGCTTGGGAGCTGCAGAAGTAGGAATGGAGGACTTGGCATGCTAGAGAAGGACACCGGTACTATACCTGTAAACTGAAGGCGCCTAGACACCTCCAAGGCCTGACCCACATGGACTCTTATGTTTTGTTGAGAATCCGCAGTAGGACGGGCATGACCAGCCACGACAGGGGCATGAGAAAAAAGGATAGATATCAATGGACTGAGTGTCCCAGCTATGCTAGAGAGTGTCCTGCTGATGAAGACTTGTATAAAGATTTAGCAGTCTCGAGGTCAAAATATTGGTGGGTGGATCATCAGTGGTTAGGCCTAAGAATTCCTCATCATATTGGGGTTGTAGATAGGGTGCTACTTATGGCAGCTAATCTCTTTGATGGCACATTGATGGTAAAAAGGAATAGCGGGACTACAATGGTAGGAGACCCTACAACTTGCACCCGATGCGAGAAGAAACATGACAGTAGTCAATGGTTCTTGTCAGGTGAGGTGACATTGCCAAAGAAATGGTTCATATTACCTGACCAACGATGGTACAAGTGTCCTTATTATGGTACTGCCATTTCCGCTGCGGCCACCAAGAAGTGCACCACCTTTACCGAACACTTCAAGAAACAGCCAGGATGTTTATGGATATGTCACAATTATTTCTGGTATTCTCAGCACTAGCAGTGGGATGAGTTGAACCTGGTAACATGGATATCAGTAGTCTTGAAGTGGGCTAAGGTGAATGAGTTGCTGAAGGAACCTTGTTGCCCCTTTTGTGGTTTGGCGTTGGCAGAAGATTACTTCGATCTTGGGTTGCATTACAAGAGGATGGAGGAATGTTGGCATAGACTGTACATTTTCTTTGTTCAGTATGTGGGACAAATTATGTTGGAGGCGGATAGGAGTGAGGGCATGAGAGGGTGGTTGGGTAGTGGGTTGGGAAGACAAGTTAATCTGGAGTAGCACTATTCGTTGCAAGCACCTGTAAGCCCACATATGTAGTGATTTTTGGATTTATGTTTGGGAGAAGCGATTATGGGGCAAAATAGTTTGCGGTAGTGTATTTTAGATAATTTGTTTTTATGGAGCAGAGGGAGACTGGTCATATGCCAGTATTAGCGGTACTAGTATAAAAAAATTGGATTGAATTCTAAGTACTTTTCCTATTTATTACTTTACTGAATATAAAACACTTTTATTCTTTTTATCATTATCACAACCTTTATTCTTATTACACAGAGAAAGCTCTTCACCAGAAAGAGTTAGAGAAAGCTTACAATAGGCGTTCCTTGTAGAAGACAAAGGTCTTATACTATTGGTAACATAGGTAGAGGCCTAGTGCTATCGTAAAGTAAGAAGATGAAAGAAGAAGAGAAGTATCGTTCGCAGTCGCCAAGAACTAACAATTCAAAGAATGATTATTACAGCTATTACCCTACCTTCAAACCAGAGTGACCCTGCCCTGGAGCCAAGTTACCTACCTTGAAAGTAACTTATCATACAGGACATCAGGATAAGTGACTAGATTGTTTGTCACGTGAGAGTAAATATGGTATTTGAATCTCAGATTGTGCGAATCACTCCCATACAACCTGTTGAGCTCTGAACAAGCTGTAACTTGGAGGTGTGGTGGCTAACACTTCTCTCTGACTCTATTATAAGTCTCTAGTATCAGGGGGCTACAGACTGGAGAGTTGCTGTAAGCCTAATAAAAGTCTACAAGTGAAGACACTCCTGTAACACTATATAGGCTCACACTATGTGTCTGACTGGAGGCTATCCACAGGTCATATAAAGGGGTAACGTCAAATATCACTAACTGGGACATTGTCGAGAGGTGGGATCCAGCAATTGCGCAATATTTGAGACTGCTCTCTGTGTGTGTTATCAATATACATAACTTTCGAAAAGTCAGAAAATGTAAAGAAAGCAATAAAAATGATGTCAGTAAAGGAGTGATAATGAGAGACTATAGGAGAGAGAACTAGAGAGGCCTTGGAGGTCAGTATAAATAAAATAAGGAGATCAGAAGCCAGAAAATAGTATGGTCAGGTGACATAAGAAAAAGTGAAGAAAGAAAATTAAGATCAGGACTTCCGTGATTGTAGTAATATATGGAGAAGAGGTAGAGTGGCTAAGGATATTGTTGAGGAGAAAAGTGTAGGTTTTACTTGGGTAGTTCACCGGGAAACACATTGTTGCTCTAAGGCCAAATTCTACTCATTATTGCTTAGTCCCTCCACCTTGCTATCACTAGAAATCTGATGGGTAGAAATTTTAGAACTCTCAGTTGGTGTACTGATGATAGTAATTCAATGGAGTGAAGGGACTTGCTTAGTTTTGAGTACTACTTTGGATAGTTTCTGACTCTTTTTAGTATCTTTTATGAGTCTAGCATCATGTAATTTAATAAGCTAGGCACCAGAGAGAATCCATACCTCTGACAGCTTATGGTAGTCAGTCAGGTTCTTGAGAGGAACCGCTCATTGTAGGAGGTGTGACTGTTCCTAGTAGAACTCTCGTTGGGCTACTTCAGTCTCAAGCTGATACCCAAGTTCTCATAGGATAACCTTTACTTGTCAGGTCAGGCGTTCTGATGAACTTGCTAATGTGCAGCCGGTAGAAAGTAGTAGGACAGGTTCAGTGAGGGATTAGGAGGCTAGGCTTTCATCTAACATTTTCTTAGCTGCCATTACTCTTCAATGAATATCCTTACTCTTGTGGGGACTGGTGATAAGTCTTATTGTATTGTGCCATGATATTGCCTCCGGTACCATATTTCCCGAACTCTTCGTGCATATAATGGCCATATTCCACAAGCCTCAAAGGAATTGCAAATATTCTTCAAGGTAAATGCTTTCTCTCTTACCTCAGTAACAATGGCTAAAAAGATATCCTTTTTAATTCAATCTCCAGTTTTCCTCCCGGAGTTTATATGGTTATTGACAGCTAACATATAGAAGTATTAATAAGGGGAAAAAAGCCTAATATCAAATGGCTGTAGGAGGTGAGTAGAGTGCAATGGAAGGCAAAGGAGAAGAATATTTTGTTCTACATAAAATTTAATAAAGGCATATGTGATGTGCAAACCATGTCCATCAATAATAAGAAGACTAGTCTTTCCAGCCACAGTAGCCGTCTGTGGCTCTGATATTGATTCCAGCTAAAGCAGAACTAATTGGTCATCAATCCAGCCTTTAGGAGAGTAACTAAACTTATAGTTACTTTCCTTCTCAGTGAGATTGTTATACCAGCCAAGGTACTATGCCTTTCTGCGGTAAATAATGGGGAAGGAAAGTGAT
Organism: Tuber melanosporum; assembly: GCF_000151645.1. NCBI lineage: Eukaryota > Fungi > Ascomycota > Pezizomycetes > Pezizales > Tuberaceae > Tuber > Tuber melanosporum. Next base: position 317,846 of record NW_003299143.1, on the reverse strand, counting down.
TGTCTAGCTGCACTAACTATTTCAACTTTAGTTACCAGTTCTCATCCTCTGTCATATGTCACTCTGGGGTTTCTCCTTCCACAATGACATATTACCTTTGATCGAGATGCCTGTCCCATAAGGAACCTTTTTTCATCATTATTGAATATTTGTGGAGCCTTCAAACCATGTATCTAAGCAAGCTTACTCAGCTTACTAAAATAGTCCTTGATAATTCAAAGAACATTTGCCTGAGCCTGCTGATGCTCTAGCTGTATGCTCAATTTAATCGCAAGAGTCAGATGTCGATTGAGAAAACTTGTTATCCAATTCTTTCCTAACTGATCCATGGTTCCCTCTACTCTTTTTCCTTCATAATGGAGAGCCATTTCTCTCACATTATTCAGTCATGCTAGAACGCCTCTGTTATCCATATCAAAGTACTCTTTCAAAATTGCCTTCTCTTCACTATCTAGCGAGCACTGTTGGAGAACATGGGCTACCTGGCAGCTTGCCTGAGTACCGGCCAGCCAGTAGTATAGTTTTATCCGAGGAACTCTCTAGATCTCCACTGTAGCAAGGACTCCCATTCAAGACCACCCTGAATGGCCTTTATAGCTTATTGAATTAATTCTTCATGTCGGTTGTGAGTACAAGATTTCGTTCTACCTATTATATTCTTTCCAGTTTCTGGGTTATTTATTTCACACTACAAGCAGAGTATCACACTGTTGTATCATGGTATCTGAGATACAAAAAGCAAATCCCACATCCCTGCGAAATCTCAGTTCCCCATATTTGACGTTAGAGGTAAACATGGAGAATAGTATAGATCTGCGGATTTAGGTATAGACATGTA
>NW_003299143.1:287056-317001 GCF_000151645.1 Tuber melanosporum | reverse complement strand
TAATTGAAGTTACCAGCACCATCACTGAAACACGTAAACGAGATTACTCGGAGACCTATAGGCAATATAACTAAAGTCTGTTTTCCTAAAAGTGTAATAGTCTTGGAGAATCATTAAGAGCTCAGAGACATTATTCTGAGATTACAATGAGACCTACCTCTAAGAAGGTTGACAGTGGGTAGCGTATATTGGTAGTCAACCTCCAGAGGAGTCAATCGAGGAAGCTACATGGCCTTTATCTGTAATAAGATGGAATAGAGTAGAACCAGAGAGATGTTCAAATGCTGTGGATCCTTGTAGATGACTAAGTGGATATATGTAGAGTGTTCTATAGTTGGTATTGTATCTACTCAGGGATGTCAGCTTGCCACTAATATGTCTACAATAAGAAGATCTTTTACTCCTGCAGTTGTATTATAGATATAGTGGCTAAAGCACTTCTGTCAGGTAGATGTCAGCAACTCACAGAGTAGTCAGGTTTGCTACAGAGGATCTTTGGTCTAATCATTGTCCGGGGACAAAATTAACTAGCTCTTGATGGCAATGGCAACACTCCCCTCCTCATCACCCTGCTCCCTCAACACTTCCTAAAGAAATTGCTCTACACCAACCAAAACCAAACCAATTTACTTAAATTTTTTTTTCAATAAACTATGCCTCCTATTCTTCGCAATCATGCCAAACAGCCTATTCCCTCCAAGCACCTTTCTGAGTTTACAAGGAGACGAATTCTCTGGTTACGTGAGCCTCATATGACAAATCACCAAATTTCCCACTACCTTGGCATTCCTCTCAGTACTGTTAAAAGCACATTTGCAAAGAGAGATCAAGAGGGCAAGGAGAATGAAGGTAGAGGAAGACATCCTAAAACTACCAAGTTGCAGGATGATGCTATGGTAGAGGAAGCTCTCAAAAATCGCCATACCAGCTACTCTGAGATTGGCGAGAGAGTGGCTCCTAACGTTTCTGCTAAGACTGTGAAGAGAAGACTTGCACAAAAGCTTCTTAAAAAGTGGATGGCACAAGAGAGGGTTTATTTGGATGAGGATCTAGCTCAAAAGAGATTGGAATGGGCATTAGCCCATAGGAATTGGACAAGGCAGATGTGGAGAAGGAAGGTAATGTGGGGGGATGAGGTAGCTGTGGAGAGGGGAGTAGGAAAGAGAAGAAAATAGGTATTTAGATACGCAAAAGAAAAGTGGAATAAGGATTGTGTTGAACCTACTGCTAGGAAAGGAGAGAGAAAGATTAGTCAGATGATGACTGGTTGTTTCTATGGTAAAACTCATGGTCTTTTTTTACCTGTTTTTCCTGATCCTACTTCTGCTGGAGGTGGAGTGACTGGAAAGTCAATTATTGATGTTTATGATCAATATGACTTTCCAGGAATATGGGAGGATATCAAGGAGCATGTTGGAGAGGAAGAGGTATTTTTGATCATTGACAATGCTAAGACTCACTTGCCTTTCAGGAGATGGCTCAGGAGAAATGGAATTTCTCTGATAGAAATTCCTCCCTATTCACCAGACCTCAATCCAATTGAAAATGTTTAGTCTCTGATGAAAGACAAGCTTCATAAGCACTATCCTGAGCTGTTTCTCCTGAAGGGCCCTGTCAATGAGATCAAAAAAATTATATAGGAGGCTATCACTCATTGTTGGAAACTTCTGGACCTAAAGGTTTTTGATACTTTGGCAGGATCAATGGTGGATAGGGTGGAAGCAATTATTAAGGCTGATGGATGGTATACTAAATATTAATTTCTACTATGTATTTATATTTTTTAATTTTCTTTTGGGTTTTCATGATAGTAGATTGGTGGGGGGGTGTGGTTGTCATCACCCAAGATTTTCTGGCCATTGAGAGCTAGTTAATTTTATCCCCAGACAATCAGTAGAGGTTGCCTAAACAGCTCAAGGTAGTTCAGTGCTCATGAATGCAGAGTAGTGATGGAGAGCAACTGGCAGTACATGAAATCTACTAAGTATATACCAGTTCTCCTCTACTCTAGCAGTCAACTACCTCTTAAGATCAGCACTTAACTGAGCAAAGTTGTGGCTTAATAATATTAAGTTTTATTATTTTGTTTCTTCAAAATCTACTGTAGAGACTTTGAAATTTATTATCAATGTTTGTATTCACAGAATAATTCATCTCAGTACGGTCAGAACCTCAGAATCTATCTTCCCAGAATAAGCCTTCGTTACAGCCACTGGCTAAGTTTATCATATATATTTCAGCAAGATTTGGCAGAGTTGATTATCAAGTTAGAAGGTCTGAAGCAAATACAATTATATAAGTCATATCATACAAGAAAACTAGCTCTCCTCGCTAAAGTCTTTTTCAGAACCAAATTTTACTTCCAGCTTCTATAGAAGATCGGAGCCAGTACCACTTTGCTCATATAGGAGGATTTAGAATACAGTGTACAGAGTGCCAATTTACTCATTATGGAATAAAGCAGAAAGAAGTACGAGTACTTCTTTCCTGCTACAGCTGCAAAGATCTGGGCTGTAGGTTGTCTCTTTGTGAAAACTGTTGTGATGTTTGACATAAAAAGAGGTCAATATAGCTGAATCTGGATACTGTTAGGCGGAGATAATCTGTATTGATTTAGAGTTGTCTAGGCCAATCAAGATTTGTTTCTGTAGCCAGAGATTGTCTAGGAAAGCTCGGATTGTACTCATTTCATTTATGACAACTAAGAGTAAAGTGAAGTACGTGAAGTTGAACAAAATCGTAAGAATAATATTATATTGTTACGGTCTCTCTTCCTTTGCTTAATGATGTTTAAAAGCGGGAGAGGTACTTCAATATTTATATTCCCCATTTGAGTGTTCACAGACTACATCTATCTATTATATAAACTATGTATCTCTCTGATTATAACTCGTAATGTTGGGTATTCTGCAAATATGTAACGAGACTCCATAGAGTACTATTATAGTTAACTAAACCTATACCCATACCGGTATCAAAAGACTACCATGGTAGGAATGGTGGTAGACTAGAGTCTACCGACTAGAGGTACTGTTGATTAGGTACCTCAGTTGGGCACACTATACCATACTAAGAAGTATATGGGTACTAGTAAGGAGCGATAGTTACCCTACTCAGTAGGGTAACCTAAGTAGTCAATTTAGGAGTTACCCAGAATTACTCAACAGTGAGTCCGGGTAGAGTTACCCTATCTTTGGACTAAAGTTACCCCGCCTTTGGCTATAGGTTACCCTGTTATGGAGTCAAGTTACCCTACCTTGAAAGTAACTTGTTACACAGGACTTCAGGGAAAGTTACTAGATTGTTTGTCACACAAAACTACAGAGGGTGTTCGAATTTCAGGTTGTACGGATCACTCTGGTACAACCAGTTGAGCTCCGAACAAGCTGTAACTCGGAGGTGTTGTGGCTAACACCCCCCTCCGGCCCTGCTATAAGTCCCTGGCGTCATGGGCTACAATCTGGAGAGATGCTGTAAGCCTAGTAAATGTTTTCAGGTGGAGATGCTCCTGTAACACCCGATACATTCCCGCCGTCCACCTGACCGGAAGCTGTCCTTAGGATATATGAGGGGGTAGAAGTGAACTTGGAGAATGGTCTCCAGGTGGTTTCGTGTAAAACAAACCAGAACTGACGGAGTAATACTACTTTGAAGCTTGGGGTAGTATGTAAGGTTACTAAAGGCTAGTAGGCGAGGTAACTGAAGTCCGTTGTCCCAAAAAGTGTAATAGTATTGGAGAATCATTAGGAACTCTGAGACACTAGTCTAAGGTCACGATAAGACCTGTTTCTAGGAGGGTTGACTGTGGGTAGTGCCTATTGGTAGTCAACATCCGAAGAGGTCTATCGGGGGAGCTACATGGCCATCATCCAGAATAATATGGAATAGAGTAGAACCAGATAGATGTTCAGGGTCTGCGGATGTTTCTAGAAGACTAAGTGTCTATGGGTAGAGAGTCCTATAGTTGGTATCGTATCTACTCGGGCATGACAGCTCACCACTGACATGTCCGCGATGTAAAGAGTTTTTACTCCTGCAGTTGCATAGTAGATGCAGTGGCTAAAATACTTCTATGGGGTGGATGTTAGAAAACCAGAAAAGTAGTCTAGTTCACTACAAGGGATCTTTGGTCCAACCCGTAGAGGTTAGCTAGGCAGCCTAAGGGAGTTCTATGCTCATAAATACAGAGTAGTGATGGAGAGCAACTGGCAGTATATGAAGTCTACTTAAGTATATGTAAGTTCTCCTCTACTCTGGCAATCAACTACCTCTCGAGATGAGGACTTAATTGAGTAAAAGCTGGAGCTTAACGATATTAAGTTTTACCGTTTCGTTTCTTCAAACTCTACTGTTGAGACTTTTAACATTTATTATATTTGTTTACTTTGAGGAAGAATTCATTTCAGTATGGTCATAACCTTGGAATCCATCTTCCCAGGTGGAGCCCCCATTACAAAATGTGCGAACACTTGAAGATCCTGAAAACCACTACACCATCTTGGGCAATTACTATTTTGCTAATTAGGAACTATGTTGTTCCCGATAGTAATTATCTGATCTTCAGAGTCGTTCAGACTTCTGGTCTAGTTCTTAAGTCGAACTGTATTAGACCCAATAGTCTTCCTTATTAATAAAATTATCAGTTTTATCTGCAGGTTTGTATCTGCAAAGATAGTTGTAAATTTAACTCTCCTAGGTTACCGACTTTAGATCTCCGTAATTCTGAATCCAACCAACAGATTTCTTCCAGATAACTTCTTATTAATTCGTAGGTAGTCATTCTACTAGATTGGTAGATAATCCCATAGTCAGCAACTCTTAATTGCTCTGGGTAACTGGATTTCAGTCACTGTTCTTGTATTTAAAATTATTTCTGTAATTATCACACATCTCTGACCCCAGTTGTAACACTCCATGAACTCCTTTAGCTTCTGTGATAGTATTTCTGAGTGTTCTAGTCTCTTCTAGTTATCATGCTTTATATCTACATTTTACAGTATAGCTAACTTGATATTTTATTAATTAGAAGTATTGTATATTTAGATGAAACATGGATTGAGATTGGACATTCACATTGTCTTCCAAATACCTCCCACCTCTAGGGTGCAAACCATCTTAATTATTGCATTCAAAGATTTAAAAGGTCTGGAGTTAGAATTATGTTTTAGGGATGTATGGCTTATAGATATCGGTGACCTTATTTTTGGTGGGACCAGAAGACAAGAGAAGAGAAGGAGTATTACAATCAAATGTTAGAAATAGAAAATCAATAAAAGAGGTGGAGACAGGAGCAACATCAGTCTCAAGCAGTTATTAAGGGAATAGTGAAGTCCTAAATCTTACAAGAAATTAATACAAATGTAAGAAGACAAGATGAGACTGATCCTGTGCCTTCTGGATATCCAAGAGCAAAGTGTCATCTAAAATAGAAGTTTAAAGAGAAAATTCAAAAGCAAGGTGACAGAAGTAAAGGAGGAATTAATTGATTACTCTATAGAGAAATAATTCTGCCAGCCTGTTTTTACCCTCCTATTCAAAATATTGAGCATGAAACAGGAAGAAAAATATGAGCTGTGGAGAAAAATACTTCAGTTCATACTATAACATAGTCCCTAGCATCAGAGGAGCAGTAGCAACTTATAATATATACTATTGACTGGCCTGCTCAGTCCCCAGAACTGTAATGATCCCTTCTTAGATAGTTAGTTCTTAGCGATAGGGAACGATACTTCTCTTCTTCTGTTTCTTTCCTTAGTCTTACGATAGTACTAGGCCTCTGCCTACGTTACCAATAGTACAAGACCTCTGTCTTCTATCGGGAACACCTATCGTAAGCTTTCTCTAACTCTTCTTCATGAAGAGCTCTTCTTGGTGTGACGATAACATTGCAATAAATATAAAGATCATAAAGGTGTTTTATATTCGTTAAAGTAATAAGTAGGAAAAGTACTTAGAGTTCAATCTAATTTTATTTATACTAGTACCGCCAACACTGGCATACGACCAGTCTCCCCCACACCCTATAAAACAAACTATCTAAAATACACTACCGCAGACCATTCCGCCTCGCACCCACTGCTCCCAAATATAAATCCAAAGATGACTACCCACATGAGCTCATGGACGCTCGCAGCAACTAGCGCTGCCCCAGATTAATGCGTCTTCCCACCTCATTACTCAACCACCATCTCATCCCCTTGCCCCTATTCGCCTCCTTTACAATTTGGTCCACATACTCAACAAAGGAAACATACAATCTGTTCCAACATCCCTCCATCCTCTTGTAATGCAACCCAAGGTCTAATTATCCTTCCGCCAACACCAAACCACAAAGGGGCAGCAGGGTTCCTTCAGCAACCCGTTTATTTTAGCCCATCTCAAGACTACCGATATTCACGTCACCATGTTCAGCTCGTCCTACCACAGATGCTGAGAATGCCAAAATCGATCATGACATATCCGTAAGCACCAGGAGCATCTCTCGAAGTGCTCCGCAAAAGTGGCTCGTCTCTTGGTGGCTGCAGCAGAAATGGTGGTACCATAATAGGGACACTTACACCGCCATTGGTCAGGTAAAAACAACCACTTCTGCAGCAGTGTCACCTCGCATGGCAAGATGCAGCCACTGCCATCGTATCTCTTCTCACACTGGGTACAGGTCGTAGGATCTTCTATCAATACCGTCCCCCCATTCCTCTCCACTATTAATATGCCGTCAAAGGAGTTACCTGCCACAACCAGCTTCCCGTTTACAATTCCAACATGGTGAGGGATTCTCAGGTCCAGCCACCAATAATCCATCCACCAACACTTCCACCTCGGGACTGCCAAATCCTTATATAGGTCTCCATTAGCAGGGTATCCCCAAGCATAGCGGGGGCACTCAGTTCAGTGGTGTCTGCCTCCCTTCCCTTCACAACTGTCATGGGCAACCATGCTCGTCCCACTACGGATCCTTAACAAAATATAGGAATCCATTTGGGTCAGGCCTGAGAGGTGTCGAGGTGCTTTCAGTTCCTGGGCATAATACTCATGCCCTTCCCTAGCATGCCTTGTCCCCTACTCTTCTTTATGTAGTTTCCTTGCTATGGCCGCATGACCAATCCCAAAGCTAACTCCTTCCCAAAGCAGGGGGTGCAAGGGGCATCCGACAGAGGTCTTAGCCTTCAAGTCGACCAACTCGTTGATTTGAATCCCCATGTGACCAGGGACCCAACCGAAACTGACATGTGAGAATTCATTCAACAGGAGTACCATTACCTCCCACAACTCAGCCGAGTCACCATCCGAAAACATGGTATCAACTATGATGAGGGCCAGCACACAGTCCAAGAACATATAGACTGGGCATCTCTTGGCTATATCCTGTGCATGCGGCAGGGTACACACAATAGCAAACAACTCGCATTCTACAATACTCCAAGATGGGGAGACCAAGCACCCGTCAACACAGATCAGGGCTCCTCTTTCAAATACCGCCCAAGCTACACCAGCTCCCTCAGAGCACTTGGATCTATCCGTGTATATGACCACATCTGAGGATATACAGAGGTCCGTGTAAGGTACACAGTGATGTGCAGCCATTACCGCCTTGCCTTTCCCAATCGAGACTGTTGGGCGACAGGTGAGCTTTCTGTCCAAAGTCTGCCGATGCGCCACTATGCCTTCCTCTTTCCACTGTAGCCATATTTCCCCATACCATGGATGCTGGTCACAGTACTGGTAATTGATGAACCAACTATAACATCTCCGGTGTAGGTATCTTCTCTGAATAGCAACAGGCGGTGTTTCGAACTCAGCTAACAGTATGTTGTTTGCCAACCTCATAGGCATTTAAAACACCGATCGGAGGCAGTCGTTAATGTGGACCTGAATCTGCTTCACATACAACACGTGGTCGGTTACAAACTCAAGTCCGTAGTAGATAGTTGGAAGGTATGCTGCTTGCACCAAGTGGTAAGTCTCCCACACCCCTAATCCACCAACACTCCCAAACCTCCTCCCCAACACCGAAATCCTTCTCCTAACACCCAACCCCCTTTCCAACCAATACCTTACATGAGAGGAAAAGCTAAGAAATACATTAAACCTATACCCAAGAACCCGTAAGTCCTCCGAAGGCAACACCATTTCTCCTAACAATTCCATTCTTTCCCATGCCTTATCTCCAAACCCAATCTACTGAGTCTTGAAGGCACTGAACCCCATTCCCCTAGCTCTGGCTATGCAGTCACAGTCTGCAAATATCTCTCCTACATGGTATCGGGTGGCCTTACTTGACTCTACCACTACCATAATGACCCCGTCATCAACGTACGAGACTACTAACTGACATACACCAGGAGAGTATCACATGCATAGCCTGAATATATCTGCCACATACCCACCAAAAAGAAACAGGGAAAGGGGTGAGCCCTGAGGTACATCTTTACTGATATGGTAGGAGTGAGAGACGCATCCGTTGAAGCGAAACAATACCGATCTACAGGAAGCCCACCACTGGATCCATTGGCAAAGGTATACAGGGCACCCCCTAGCTACCAGAAAGTCTGACAGGAGATCGATATCAATGTTATCAAACCCCCCTTCCATGTCCATTGACAAGATCAATCTTTTGTACCCCTCGTTATGCCGTAAGAATTCAAAAACTACTGCTATTGCATCATGAACGCCCTGCGTGCATCGAGATCTAAACTGTGTTTCCCCCAAGTCAAGGCAGCCAGCCAGCCTTAACAGGACAACCTGTTCTGTGACTTTCGCCGGTGTTGGCAGTAGGTGTATCATTCTCCAGGATTTCATGACATTGTACCTAGGTTTGTCCAGTTTGGGTATGAGTACCACCTCAGCCTTGTACCAGTCTGGAATATTATGCTGCAGCCCATAGTCCACCTGGTGCCTCAATGTTGTTGTATCTCTTCATTTCCAAAACTATAGGAAGGGATAGCAAATATCATCCTCACCTGGGCCTGTATTCATAGGGGACCTAGTAAGGGCAATTTCTATCTCTTGAGCACTGTTCATATCGATCTCAGAATCCTCCCGGGGGTGGGGTCGACAGGAGACAACTGCTGTGCAATCAGGTCGCTAATGTCTTAATGTGTGGTAGCATAGGACCCATCTGTTTGTGCTATGGAGGGAAGGGTTCGCTTAGCTTCCAACTTCTGTGCCAACCTAAAAATATCTGGGTCTTGGCTCTCGGCTATCTTTTCCCTGATATGTTCGAATCTAGCCCTTAGCAGGCATACCCAGTAGATACATCGGGCCAACTTATAGTCCTCAGCCCTCTCTATCCGGCATTTGGAGTAGCGACGTAGCCGCGCCACATCCAACCTCATCCTGTCCAACTTGGGTGTTCACCACTTGCACTGACCTCTGCCAACAGAGGCCCATAGTAGTGCATCCACCACTTGTCTCACTCCTTCCCATAACCTCCCATCTTCCACCTCTTACAGGGCATCCAATTATTTCCCAACCTTCTCCCATACTACCTTCTTCCAAGCTGGCCTTCGACACATGATGTTATCAGAGAGGTCAATAGCCAACTTAAGGGCTTGAGCACTATGCTCACAGCTAGCGGCATCCAGGTATCGATGCCTAACGTACGGTACCCAGTATAGGTAAAGGTCGATTCTGGAAACATCCCGAAAGGTTGGTACTGTCGGGGAAACCATGTTCATATCGCAAGTCGAGGCTGTGAACCATTATTTCAGCCATTGTTTACCTGTATTGTTGTGGTCCGCATTGGGGTCCCAGTCTTAATGCCTGGCATTAAAGTCACCAAACATGATATTTGGTTCCCTGAGTTCGTCCAACCAGCTCACAAATTGGTTCTTAGTGTAGCCCAGTTGGAAGTAAACTCCAGCGAGCACCTTCTTCACCCTCTTCTCCCAATAGCCAATGCTGGCACTGCTCTCCCCGTGCCCCACCATTTCAAACATCCCAAAAATGTGGGACCGAACAAACACCTCAACACCCGACTTCTTAACAAAGGAAAACAAATCTCACCCATCAATATCTATAGGTACATACAGTCCCTCCAGGTTAACTGGTGGTTCAATAATAAAAAAACAAATCAACAAAAGAAAACAAATCAAATACCAGCGCCCGATTCTAACTACTCCTCCCCACATTTAATGCTATTATTGTAATAAGCATTAAAAGGGGGCCGCAACTGATCCACTCGGGCCACAAGGGCCAGAGGCATAAGGGGCACCACTATCCTGGTCCCAGGCAGTCTAAAGGGTATCTTCCCAGTAGGGTTTGGAGGTGGCTGTAGTTTTCAAAATCCCACGCACCGGCGAGGAGGAAGGAGAGGGGCATTCTGGTTCCTTACCCTTGGTCTTATCCGACATCTGACGGGGGCCTTCATCTTCCTCGTCGCTGCTGATCTCAACCAGTCATGGTGTTGGAGATCTTCCACAACTGCGGTGTTGTCTCTGGGACCTCTCCATCTGACTTCCCTGTTGTCCCGGTTTCTTGACAGGTTTCGCCGGCGGGGCCATCCCTTGATTTGGACTTGAAAACGACGCAGCTGGAGGCGACGACCTGACTCCTGGGCACTGTTCGTATCTAGTGAAATGGTCCATCTGGTCATAAAGCCAGCATTGTCTCCTAGTATGTCCACAGGCCTGACCTATACCCCCCGGGCATCCAAGCTTGCTGCACATATGTTCCCGGGAGAGATTTACTCCAAAACAGCACCGACAGCGAGGTGGGCGACCACATGTAGCCTCAAAGTGGCTAGTCTCCAGGCACTTCCAAAAACCTTTCGGGGTCTGTGTTCTTCAAACATCCAAAAGTTATGGGCTCCTCCTCTCAACCAAATCTTTCCATCAGCCAGTCTTTCCCTGATGGCCTTGTTTCTTTCGACCACAAAATGGATACCACATGTCGTAGCATTAGCCTGTCTCATGGCATGGATGGATCCCATAATATCTGGCTGGGAAGCAGTAACGACGCCAGTGTTGGATTGCTCCAGGTCAGTACAGAGGCCATTAAAAACTGCGCTTCCAGTCCATCCCTCAACCCTCCATGTTGATCCCCATCCTGTGTCAGCAAGCAGGACACCAGAGACAAAGATCTTCACCTTCTCCAAGTTTCTCTGAAACTCAAATTCTGGGAGTGACAATTCTCTAAGTTGGTTAAGCCTTGCCTTGTCGAGCCAGTTGCCTAGTTCGGTGACAGAATGTCCAGCTAGGGTCAGAAAAATACAACAAATCTCAGGCCGAACGTGCCCAGCACAGATGTACGGGTCATTGCCCCAAATCCTTCCCTGATTTGAGAAGGTTGTATTGATTCGGTTCCGAATTGCCTCGATGCCCACACCTTCTGGTAGGGCTACTTGTTTGCAGGTGGTGAATCGCATAGTAATATGCCTTCCACGGGCATCCAGGGTCAGTGACGACTATGGTGGTACCGGTACTGAGTTGAGTGGGTCAGGAGGTCCCTGTGGAACCTGTCAGTACTCCTATCGCATCGGAGCTGCGGTTACCTTGATGCTGGCCATGGCCGCAGGCCCTGATTGAGCTGGCAGAGTAGTAGGTACACCAGTAACGGGAGTCGGTTCCTGTTTGTCATTGTTCTTCCTCTGAGTCTTGGCCAGGGTTACCGTTTCCTTCTCGCTACCAGATCCACTGGCAGCCTTTCTTCTCCTTCTGGCAGTACTGCTCAGGTGCCTACCACGTTTCCTCCTCTTTCTCTTTTCTTCTTCCTCCCCATCCTCTTTTTCCCAGTGTACCAATTTGCCTTCTCCTCCACGTGCTACACGTAGAGTCACCCCTCCTTCACTGGAGGCACTCCCACTGCTAGACTGGTGGGAAAAGGCTGCTGATGTAGGGCGAGCGGCAGATGCCTGCTCTTTCTGAGTGGCGGGAGGCTTGGGCATGTATGCTATCCATTTCACTACCTCTGTGAAGGAGGCTTTAGCTGTAGGAGCCACCATAGCAGTTTCCTTTCTCTTAATGGTGGCAGGTAGAGATATAGTTCCCAACATCGCAGACAGGGTATTGCCGGACATCACTGAAGAGGATCGGTGGCGGGGAGACAACTTATCTTGTAGGGTCTCAATCGGTTCCCCTTACTTGCCAACAATGTCTGTCAGTGCCTTCACCACCCATTTCAGCAGATGTACCTGGCTCCAGTAATTCACTCCACTCTCTGGTCCTTCATTACCAAATGCGACACCATTGTCTATCCAGGTCCGGACATTGTATACAGTATCATCCTCAATTGACTCGGATTCCGTGGAGAGAAGTAGCTGAGTATTGCCAGAGCAGATATCCTCCAGCCCTTCCGATATGGATCCAATTATACTACCTGAGCGGGACCCCAAAGAGGGAGTCCTACCTGCATCAAGCATCTCACATACTCCTGACAGAATTGAATCTGCCCGGGCCACGGCAGCATCGACTTCCTCAGGTTGAATGTCGGGAAGTTGAATTTCCAATGGTGTTTGGGTATCATGCGAGGCGTCCCGAGAGCTAAATAGCTGTATTTCCGGCAAGGTCTACTCGCTATCAAGGTCCAGTGGTGATGATGCCATTGCCGCAAAGGGGGTGTGAATGCTGTCGCCTAGTCCAGTCGCTTCAGAGTTAGTCCTTCCAAATCCATGGGAGTGTCCCAAGCCAATACCTCCGAGGTAGGCAGGATGTCTTCAGTTACCAGTGGAAATGGGAGTGGTGGTGTAGCCTTAATGGTTGACGGGAGACTCATAGGTGGGGGAACGGCCAGGCGCCCGTGATGTATGTCAAGGGGCAAGCCAGGGAGGGTGGGAACGATCTGCTTTTTCCAGCCTTCATCGACATTGATTTCCCCCAAAAACTGTGGCCCCAGAACTCGAGTAGCAGACCGCTTAGTAGGAGACGCCAACTGCGCACGGTGCCGTGTCCCAGAGGTAGGAGGCTCATAATCCTCATCCTCAGGGCCATCTAATCTGAACTTCAGGGTCTTATAAAGCGCCCTTGCTCCAGATAACATCCTGTCCAGAAAGGAAGGAGTGGATGAGCCAGACTTGCATACAAGAACCTGGCGGAGGAAGCTGGACATCTTACTTTGGACAGCCATAGTGAGGGGAGGAGTAGCAGACCATGAACTTACCTCAACCGTAGCCGCAGCTGAGTCATTTTCTGTCGATAGTATAGAGGATTCAGGGACGATGGCCTGAGAGTGTTTGGGGGAAGAGGGTGCTGGGGCTAGAGAGTATTCTGAGCTGTGATTGGAGTTAAACCGAACAAAGAGTCCTGTGGTGGTGTCCTTATTCAAGCAACACGTGGCTGAACAGCCTCTCCCAATTAGGAAACCCTTCACCAAACCTCCACTTCTTTTATCGTGGCAACATTACGTCAGCGACTATTTGCCAAACCAAGTCATCAAACTGTGGGTTCACCGCATTTCGATACCAATGACAGTGGTGAAACTGTAGGAAATTAAAGTTTCCTTTAGGTGCAATATATGACCATGTAGTTATGGGGATAAGGCCACGGTCAGCCTCAGTAGCAGGCACAAGAGACAAGGCCACACGAGCAGTCTCAAGCAAGGAGAAAGAGTTGGAGTCGAACAGAACAGGGAACAACATCCTCAAAGGAGGCGGAGAATCCGTGAAAGAGGAGGCTGTCAAAGACGCTATTCTTGCCCAAACTATACTCAGTGATTACCGGGACCAGGCCATGGATATCTCACACTGAAGTATCTTCTAAGTGAGAACTACTTCTAACCGACTGCCCAAAATGAAAAACACAAACAAGTAATAGTAGATGAAGTATTTATCGTGAGCGAAATAAAGTAGGGTATTGGTATGCTCACTTCCGACACGGAGTGCAGAAGTAGGAAAAGTACTTAGAACAAAGAGTAAAGAAGAACCTATCCTCCTCAGCTGCATTGGCCTCTTTATATAGTATTCTTCCCGCCCGTAGTCATGTGACCCAAAGTGGTCACATGTGCAAAACCAAATCATAACAAACTAGTTATGTGACCAAAATGGTCACATGCTCAAAACCCATGACATCATAGCGAGGTCATGTGCAAAAACTCATAAACCAATCATAATACAATAAACAAGTCATACGACTTGATTGAGTCATATGCGTGAAACCCATGACCTCATCATGAGGTCATGTGTGAAACATAAATCATATGCGCAAGGCACACTCGCAAGGCATACTCATCAGGCGTACATCCCATGACTTATATTTGAGCCATGTGCGAAAGCATAACAAATCCCACACATAACAAATCATATCACTCGAATGAGTCATATGTGTGAAACAATAACATACCTGTGACTCATAACCATGTGTCATGTGAAAACTTTTTCCTTGCCAAGCCACATTCGTAACAAGACCTTAATAAAATAGAATCTTTCTGGAACTATTTAAAGGATTCTTTAGAGGAATATGAGTTTAAGGAACAAAGTCAGGAAATAAAGAAGCAGGTAAAGGCAACTCTAGTTAAAAAGTAGGAAAAAATATCAATTAAATTGATTAACTGACACTGTTTGGATATAAAAAACAAGCTTGAACTTGTTATATAAAATAGGAGAAATAACAACTTTCATGTTTAAGCTCTTTTGAATGTATTTTATTTTTATTTTTTTAATTGATTTTTCTAAACTCTTGTATCTTGCTATGATCACTTTTCTCTCTTCATAATAGATTGTATTATTTTGTTGCATATTCTGGTTGCAAGTTGCCACTCTAGTTTATCTTAGAACATATAAATAATATATCTGTCAGTCACACTTGTATCAGGGGTTGTGGGTAGGTCTGTCTAACCTTTTCTCATTGGTTGCAGGCATTTCACCCAATGACAAATAGCCTACTACCACCTGTAGCTATTAGTAAGTTGTCAATCTAAAGTACTTGAGTACAAGTTTTTGTATCTATCATTGATCAAGTATCACCACGGTAACCTATTGGCAAGATGCTATTCATGTTATTAGTTATAGGTACGATAGTTGGCAGATGGCCTACTCTACCAGAGAGGATGCGAGAGCTGAGAACTAAAGGAGGCTTTGAGGATGTACTGAGAAAACTATAAAGTAACCATTCAACCAAGTATATTGAAATACTGTCTGTTGAAGCCTGCTATTCCCATCGTAAAATTAGGCAGTCTTTAAATACACAAATCTGTTTATGTCTAGTATAAACGAAATTATTCAAAGATATTAAATGATACACTTTGGTAAAACAAATTAAGTATCAAACAATACTTAAAACAAACCAATTATCAAAACAATACTTAAAATAAAACATAAAACCAAACTGTTAGGCAGTGTAACGATGCCTCTCTGGATAGTTAGTTCTTGGCGACAGGGAATGATACTTCTCTTTCTTCTTCTTTCTTCATCTTACGATAGCGCTAGGCCTCTGCCTTCGTTACCGATAGTACAAGACCTTTGTCTTCTATCAGAAACGCCTATCGTAAGTTTTCTCTAACTTGTCTTCGTGAAGGACTTTTCTTGTCATAACAATAACGGTGCAATAAAGATAAAGATCATAAGGATGTTTTATATTTATTAAAGTAATAAGTAGGAAAAGTACTTAGAACAAAGTGTGAAGAACGTATC
Source organism: Tuber melanosporum (assembly GCF_000151645.1). Classification (NCBI taxonomy): domain Eukaryota; kingdom Fungi; phylum Ascomycota; class Pezizomycetes; order Pezizales; family Tuberaceae; genus Tuber; species Tuber melanosporum. The sequence goes on along the minus strand of NW_003299143.1, from coordinate 301,439 downwards.
TTCCTCGGCCGCATCGGCCTCGTTATATAGTCTTCTTCCCACCCGTAGTCATGTGACCTAAAGTGATCACATGTACAAAACCAACTCGTAACAAATTAGTCATATGACCAAAGTGATCATATGCTCAAAACCCATGACCTTATAGCGAGGTCATATGCGAAACATAAATCATATGCGCAAGGCTTACCCGTGAGGCACACTCACAAGGAATACTCATCAGGCGCACGTCCCATGACTCATACTTGAGCCATGTGTGAAAGCATCACAAATCCCACACATAACAAATCATATAACCCGAATGAGTCATATGCACAAAACAATAACATACCTGTGACTCATAACCATGTGTCATGTGAAAACCTTTTTCATGCTAAGCCACGTTCATGACATTAGCTCCCCTCCTCCTAAGCCTGAGTCCCATCAGGCTTTTTCTCCCAGTTTTAATAGTTCCCGTCCTGCCGAGCGCATGGTTCTTCTCAGCTTGTGGAACATTTCATCTGCCGTCCTCCATCTGACCCTTACTGATTCTAGGGTCAGATTCGCCATTTCGATCGTATGCCGCTGAGTATCATTCAGCTGTCTTAGCTCCGTGATCGTTTTGTTGTTTGCCGAAATTGTGGCCTCGGCTTGGCCAATTTATTCTCGGAGTCCCCGTATCTGCCTGTGTAGGCTCCTGACTTCCGGTTCCGTGTCTGCTGAGGAGTTTTGGGCCCCTCCCTCCCTGGACCGCGTCCTCGCGGCCCATGCCTTTCTGGCATCCTCCCCTTCTAACTCTTTCCTGCTTCCATCCTTCTGCGGGTAGAATCCCGCAGATATTTTTTGTACCCTGTGCATCCTGCACCCATTTCTGAAACATTGTTGCCAATGCTTCAGAACGTGGTCCGAGTGTGGGCCACGCTTTCAACATTCCCTCGGGAACCATCCCGAGCCTTTGTCGCCTAAGTGTGTTTGGCAACCGTCATCGTAGCATACCGTGCATGACATGGCATTATGTTGTGCTTGTTGTTCCCTCTCCTTAAGTTCTTCGTCAGTTGGCCCCATGAAGGAGTATTCGGGGCTAGTGGGTATGGTTTGGCGGGGGCTATCGCCCCAGTGCTCGTGTTGTTGCAATGGCGCGGGAGCCTTTCCCTCGCCTTTGTCTTGGTTGAACGTGATCATCACCTGGGCCGGGCTTACCTGGGTATTGCTGGTGGAAGGTTGAGATGGCATCTTGTGCGTGTTCGAAGTATCAAGTTTTATCGTGTTCGGACGAATATTCTACCCACTTGGCTCGGTATTAGAGGTGGCCGTGGAAGAAGCGAGAATCGACTATTTCGTTGAGTTCGTATTCTGGTTCTCCGTCGAGTTCAATCGGAGGGGGAGGAATAAGTATTTGTGAGGGAAACTTGTTGTCGTTGTGTAATTTAAGAAGTGAGATGTGGAATGTGTTGTGTATTCGCATTGATGGGGGAAGGTCGAGTTTATAAGCTCGGCTACCCACTCTTTCCAGTATACTGAATGGTCCAATTTTCTTGTAGTCTAATTTCTTTGATGGTCGCGTTGTATGGATATTGTGTGGTATTAGCCATACCATATCTCCTGGTTGTATGTTTGAATCTGGTCTTCAGTGCTTATCATATTGTTCCTTCTGTCCTTGTTGTGCTTGACTCATTTCGTATTGTAATATTTCGTGTAGTTTCCCCATATCAGTTTTGTCCCGTATCACATCATTAATTGTATGATATGTGGTCTGACTTTGTGGATGTTGTCCGTAATTTGCAAAGAAGGGTGTCCTACCGATTGTTTCTTGCTTTCCATTGTTGTATGCGAATTCGGCCATAGATAGCTGCTTGTACCAATCATCTTGTTGATAATTGATGTAAGCTCTTAAATATTGTTCGAGTATCGCATTTACCCATTCCGTTTGTCCTTCCGTTTGTGGGTGGAACGCTGTGCTCATTCTGTTTTGTATTCCCATTTCTCCGGTTACTTTTTTCTATGGTCCAGATGTGAATAGTGTTCCTCAATTTGTAATGAGGTTCTTTGGGAGGCCGTGAAGCCGAAAGACCTCTCTGAAGAATGTTTGTATAAAATCCCTGGTGTTGATATCTTTTCTAACCGGAATGAAATGACTCATTTTGGTCAGACGATCCACCATGACCAGGATGCTATCGCAATTTTCCGATGCCGGTAGGTCCGTGACGAAATCCATAGTAATTGTTTCCCATGGTTGTTCGGGAACTTCGTTTGATTTTAGTAACCCATATGGTACGTGTTTAGCCGTTTTCATCCTTTGGCATATGTCGCAGTTTTTGACATATCGTTTGACATCTTCGCGCAGTCCTGGCCAATAGATTGACCTCGTGATGAATTCCGTGGTTTTAGCTGTTCCTCCGTGTCCAGCTGTTCGGATATCATGGCGTTGTCATATGATGTCTGTCCTTATCTCTTCTTTTTCCGGAATCCATTGTTTTCCATTGTACTACATATTTCCATCCTTCCATTGGCATAAACCCTGTGCAATTCCTTTCATTTCCTTTTTCCCTTTCTCTAAGGCTTTTCTTATTGCCTGAATTGTTCTGCCTTTCTCGTTTGCATTTTCAATTCCTCTTTCCTCCGTTGATGTGAATTGGATAACCTCCATTGCCTCGAAGTAGGTTTTTGGTAATAGTGTTCCTGTTTTTTGTTTGATTCTTTTGTCTTCTTTCGTTTGTGGTTTGTCGCTTGCAATCCTTGTCAGAGCATCTGGCTTTCCACTCTCTTTTCCTTGTCGGTATTCGATTTTGAAGTTGTATTTGCTGAGGTGTTCCATCCATCTTATCTGGTAGTCATTCAGTTCTTTCGTAGTCATGAAACGGACCAGGTTCTTGTAGTCGGTTAGAACTCGGACTGGATGGTGGTTGTTCGAAACATATCTCCTCCATTCTTTTAAGGCTTGAACTATCGCTAATAGTTCTTTGTTTGCACCATCGTAGTTGCACTCTGCGGGGGTCATTGTCTTCGATCAGTAAGACACTGGCCTCCATTTTCCATTATCGCATTGTTGCGATAGTATGTCCGAGCATACATATTTTGAGGCATCCGTTTCGATCATTGTCCTTCGGTTTGAGTTGAAATGAACCAGTATGGGTACCGATATTAGATGCGTCCATATTGCATCATATGCTTTTTGTTCGGTTTGTCCCCATTCCCATTTCTTGTTTTTCTTTGTTAGGTTATAGAGTGGTTTTGCAAGCCTGCTAAATCCCTCTATGAACCTTCGATAAAAGTTGCAGAATCCCATGAAGGATTGAACATCTGTCTTGTTGTTTGGTTTGGCCAAATCCCATATAGCTGCTGTTTTGACCGGGTCGACCTTGACCCCACTTCGATTGATGATAAATCCAAGGTATTCTGTTTCTTCTTTATGGAATTCGCATTTTGTTGGTTTGATCTTCATTCCTGATCCTTGTATTGCGGCCATGATATTGCTGATATCCTTCTGGTGTTGTTGTATGTTTTCTGAGCATATGAGTACATCGTCCAAGTATACGATGCAACATATGTCGAGGTACTTATTAAGTACTTTGTTGATCCATCTCTGGAATGAAGCCGGTGCATTGGTTAGCCCGAAGGGCATAACCAAGTATTCGAACATTCCATATCTTGAGGCGAATGTAGTCTTCCATTCGTCTCCTGCCTTGAAGCATATATTGTGGTATGTGTCCTTGATATCGAGTTTGGTGAAGTATTTTGCTGACCGCAGTCTGTCCAGTGCTTCTCCAATCAAGGGTAGTGGATATCGGTCTTTCTTGGTAACTGAATTGAGGGCTCTGTAGTCTACGCAGAGTCTCATTTTTCCGTCTTTCATTTTGACGAATAGTATTGGGGATCCTCCTGATGCGAAAGAGTCCCTGATCCATCCTCGCTTTAAGTTTTACTCGATGTACTTCCTAAGTTCTTCGAGCTCTGCTTCTCCTAGTAGGTATAGCTTCTTGTAGAGAATCTCTTTTGTCTTTCCCGTCTTTTCATCTTTGTCCTGCTGAATTTCGTGATCGATTCCTGGTCTTCGAGGTGGTAGTTCCATAGCTTCCTCTTCTTGGAATAGATTCGTGAATTGGTGATATTCTTTTGGAACCAATTCTTTCCATTCCTTTTTGCTTTGGTATTTCTTGTCCTCAATTGCTAGTTCTGTACTGATGTTGATTTTTGCTAGAACTGCTTTTTCGTCTTCGTATATCCATTTGAGGATTCCCATTATATCTCCTCTTCAATAGTACCGTCCAAAGGCTTGTGCTGTGATCTCTTTGATCTCAATCCTTTTTGTTGTATCGAGCTGGTTTTGGTCCGTACTTCCAAATCCCTTGCTTCCTCTTGTGGTTTCTTCCAGTTGATCTACTTCATCCAGATCTTCTTTGTTGATTTTTTCAATTATCAACTGTGCGATTCGATCGCCTTTCTGGACTTGGTAGTCCTCTTGAGCTAGGTTGGCTAGGACCACTCTGATTTCACCTGTATAGTCGACGTCGATCACCCCTACCATGGTCATGAGCCGATGTTTGACTGCTAGACCACTGCGAGGTGCTATTCGTCCATAGGTACCTTCTGGAAGTCCAATGACTATTCCCGACGCTATCATTGCCTGCCCGTTGGCAGGTATCTCGATTTCTTCGTTGGCATATAGGTCGTGTCCTGCTGCCTCTTTGGAACCCTTGGTAGGCACTCTTGCCTCTTGGTCTAGCCTTTGTATCCAGACTCTCTTATCTTGCCATATCTCGGCGAACTTTGCATGCAAAGTTTCTTCTTCCGCTTCTCGTATCGGTGTTGAGTAGACCACAGGTGAACTGTTGAGACATCGTGTCGCACATAGTTCGCTTGTAAAGGTCATCTTGTTCTCGTTCCAATCGATTGTCAGATTATGCTTTCGTAACCATGGCATCCCTAGAACTATCTCATGGTTTTTTAGATCTGCTACTTGAAAGGTTGCCGTTTCCCTATGGCTGTCAATGTCCATACGTACTGTCGCCGTATGGGTTATAGGACCCATAGCGCTTGGCTTTCTATCCGCTAAGTAGACTTGTCTCGCTTTCTTCGCTTGTTTGGTGTGGAGACTGTATTTGTCGCATATTTCTTTGTCAATGAAGTCTTCAGTGGCCCCAGAGTCGAACATTGCATCTATTGTTGTTTCTTTATTTTCTTCATTGTATATCTTTGTTTTGATCATCACATGATCTCCATCTTCTTCTCCTCTTTACGTGTGTAGTGCGATGTAGTAGTTCACTACCTTGATGGGTTTTCTAGGTCCACATCTTGGGTCTCCCAAACCACCGTTTACTGGGAACCCTCGTCATTTTCCGCCATTGAATCCTCTGCTATCATTTCACGAATGTTGCTCCTTTTTTGATTTTGGAAACGATTATTTCCAGCAGCTCTGTTTCCTTGGTATCCATTGTCGGGTCGGCTTCTGCAGTCTCATATCCGATGTCCTGCTTTTCCGCACCTCAGGCAGAGTTTCCTGTTCATTCTTCTGGCATATTCTTCCTTAGACAGGTTCAGAGCAGGTCCTGCTCTTGATTTGTCTAACTCCATTGACTCGCCTGGTAGTAATGCTCGACTTTCTCCTCAAGTTGCTTGTGGTTTGAAGGTCCCGTCCACATTCCTGGACGATTGGACCACCCTGTGAGCTATAGTGTTTTCTGAGTTGCTTCGAACCATGTTTAATTTGCTTTCTTTATCAATTGCCCATCTTGCAAATCGTTCGGCTGTCATATAGTGCAGGTCGGAGATTCCCCATACCTCTCGGAGTCTCTCGCTGTAGTTTCTCAGGAGGATGATGTAGAGAGTAGCATCATCAAACTTGGCCTCGTATTCCAATAGTCGGCATTCATTCCAGTATGCCAAGAATGTTTGTTTTTCTTGTTGGAGTTTTTCTAGCTTTCGTCTTGCTGTTTCTTTGATGTTGGGATCTCCAAATATTCGAAGAGTGTCAGCTTGAACTCTTCGTATGTGACCTATTCTCTCTGCTTCCTTCCATCTTGGAAAGGGATGATCCATTATCCCGCAAGTCCCCTGAGTAGAGATTCCACGTATGGAATCTTGATCTCATTATGGTGATCTCCATATCCCTTGATGGCAAAATATTCTTCACATTGGGCTAAGAATATTCGTAGCTTGTCTTTGGCTCCTTCGTATGTGTCGGACTCCTTTGCTTTCAGTCTTTGGACATTTCCTTGCCCTGTATTTCGTGTGGCTGCGAGAAATACCTGAAACTGATTTTCAGTCATTCCAAGTATGCTGGTTCCTGGTGCCGGAGCGGCTGGGGCCTGTGGCCCAGGTACTGCGGATCCCAACATTCTCTCGGGTCGTAGAGTTCCTGCAGGAGAGCTATCGACTGGTGATCCTTTCTCTGGGGTTACTGGGCTTGCTGCTCTTGAGGGTTCTGCCGAGACGTGATTTAAGGCGTCGCTGAATCCTCCTAGGTTAAGGTTTTGATTGTCGATGTCAATATCTCCTTCCCTGTCTGGATTGAAGGATGGCGTCTTGTATCGTTTGTCGTCGCACTTAGGTGACACTTTATAATGTAACGCTCCCTCTATGGATAGTTAGTTCTTGGTGATGGGGAACGATACTTCTCTTTCTTCTTCTTCCTTCGTCTTACGATAGCACTAGGCCGCTGCCTACGTTACCGATAGTACAAGGCCTTTGTCTTCTATCGAAAACGCCTATCGTAAGTTTTCTCTAACTCATCTTCGTAAAGGACTTTTCATTTCGTAACAATAACGGTGCAATAAAGATAAAGATCGTAAGGATGTTTTATATTCGTTAAAGTAATAAGTAGGAAAAGTACTTAGAACAAAGCGTAAAGAACCTATCTTCCTCGGCTGCATCGGCCTCCTTATATAGTATTCTTCCCACCCGTAGTCATGTGACCTAAAGTGGTCACATGTACAAAACCAACTCGTAACAAATTAGTCATGTGACCAAAGTGATCACATGCTCAAAACCCATGACCTCATAGCGAGGTTATGTACAAAAACTCATAAACCAATTATAACGCAATAAACAAGTCATATGACTCAACTGAGTCATATGCGTGAAACCCATGAACTCATAATGAGGTCATGTACGAAACATAAATCATATGCACAAGGCTTACCTGCGAGGCACACTCGCAAGGCATACTCGTCAGGCGCACATACCATGACTCATACTTGAGCCATGTGCGAAAGCATTACAAATCCCACACATAACAAATCATATAACCCGAATGAGTCATATGTACAAAACAATAACATACCTGTGACTCATAATCATGTGTCACGAGAAACCCTTTTTCGTGCTAAGCCATGTTCGTGACAGGTAGAGACAACCTGATAGACTTCAGAATTGTCTAGTCCAATCGAAATTCGCTTCTGTAGACAGAGATTGTCTGGAAAGGCTCGAGTTCACTCTTTATGTTTATGATTAATAAGAGCGAAGTAAATTTGGTAAAGTAAGATTGAATTGTAGAAATAATATTATATTGTTAAGATCTCTTCTCCATTACTTGATAATGTCTATAGCTTTGGGAGGCACTTCGATATTTATATTCCGTGTCTGAGTATTCGTGGACTACTTCTATTTATCATGCCACTATGTACCTTTCTGATTATAACTCACAGCATTGGGTATTCTTGAAAGGTGCGAATACTTGGAGACCCTGAAATTCACCATACCCTCTTTGCTAATTATGATATAACTAACTCGGAACTATACTGTTCCCAATAGTAGTTATCCGATCTTTAGAGTCTTTAGCCTTGTGGCCTAGTTCTCAAGTTGAACTGAGTTGGCTCCAATGGTCTTCATTATTGATGAAATGATCAGTTTTACCTGTGGGTTGTATCTGTGAAGGTGGTCAGAATCACAACCTTTCTTGGTCGTCTGACTTTAAACCTCCATAACTTCTTATCCAACCGACAAATGTCTTCCAGAAGGCTTCCTACTAATTCGCAGAAAGCTATTCTATCAGGTTGACAATTATTCCCTCAGTCAGCAACCCTTGGTTGCTTTTAGGTAACAGGATTTCAATCACCTTTGTAGTATGAGAAGTTGTCTTCATACCTACAACATGTTCCAAAACCTGGTTACAACACTTCATGAAGTCTAATAACTTCTATAGTAGTATTTCTCAGAGTTCTAGACTCTTCTAGATATTGTAGGGTGGGTGTGAATGTATTGGTCTCTTGTTAAGATCCTTTACCATTCAATACCATCTCTTTATGCAGAAACGTCCCGTTACTTACAGCCTATTCCAAAGGTATCACATCTTTGAAGCCTAGTAACATTCTGAGTAGTTGGCGGATCCACTCCGTTTAACTTCTCAGACCTAGCCGAATGTCCCCTCTTATATGAGCTGCGAATAGGATCCAGTCGGATGGACAACAGTGACGTATACAGTGTGATTCTGAGACCTTCAATTCTGTAGTATTATAGTCACAGGACGCAACTGAGATTGATATGTATAATGATATACGGGCCCCATAAGGGAGCCAGAGGGGGGTGTTGGAGACCAGAGATTCCGATTCCAGGTAAGGTTACCCTACTTAGGGTGACCTCTGGGTATCGAATCCCAGTATTCCTAACAAAAACTAATAATCAAGTACTCATACTAATTACAACTACCACCTCTGTGAAAATACAATATTTAGCTATTTTTTTTAATTTTTTGACTTTATTCTCGATCAAGTGACAAGACATGAGGGTAAAACGCCGTTGGCAAGATTATGTGCCTGCAGGGTAGAGTGTAAAGGGCTGGAAAACAACTCAGGATGAGCACATGTAGATTATCACTTTATGTGATAAAGTAGGTATTACCTGGAAGGTAGGTATTGAAGTAACTAAATAGATAAAAAAGATTAGCAACTCACCATAGACAGAATATTACGATTCAGATGAATTTAGACTTCCAAACATACCATGAAAGATATAAGAGAGCAATATTATCCAACTCGCCATTGAACTGGTTACGATCTGACCACCCCCTGATTTTTTAATGACGTCGAGAAAACCCAGCTGTGTGTCTTCATCACACAAGATAAATACACTTGGTATCTGCAGTGGGAAGAGGTTATCCTCAAGGTGTAATATAATTGCTTGGTATGAACTCTGAGGGATATTATGGCATCTATAGGATACCACAAGTGTCTTCCATATAAAAAGTAAGCTTTATTTTTTTCTATAATCCAAACGGGGGGGTTCTAGATGTCTTAACATGAGGTCTAATTATTCTAGTTGTTACTGTAGTTCTACTAGTATTCTTTTAATTAATGTTTTTAAAGGTTGAATATATGGAGTCAAAATAAATCAAAGTGTATAGAGTGGTACTGGGCACACTTAGAGTGGACAGAGGAGGAGTGGAAACTAGTTGTCTTGACAGACGAGTCAACCTTCAGCACAGCCGGTTTCTCACATTGGCCTTAGGTTACTTGCCTTCCAGAGGAGGAATTCCATCCTGACTGTATTGATGAGGTTTGACATTCTGGGAGGAAAAGCATCGTGGTCTGGGGTGCTTTTTGTGGAGAGATCAGGTCTGAGCTCTATATTGTCCCTCCTGGCAGTACTTTGAACTCAACAAAATACAGGGACAATGTCATGATGCCATACTTAATACCCTTTTGGCATCAAGCATGTGAGGAATATGGCTGGACAAGGGTGGTGGAGGATAACGCTCCCGGGCATCATGGTTACGCGAAAGCCCACTGGGTGCCCAATGGGATTGACTACAAATTATGAAGTAACCAACCAATAGCACATGCAGGCAACTTGCATGCCCATAGTAAACTCAGCCTATAAGCACCGAGTTCGACAGACTTTTGCGCACACCCTATGTACAAGTTTAAACACACTCTTTCTTGCAGGCTTGGCACCCAGCCACAGAGTCGCTACAGTAAAAGTCATCTGCACCGCCACCACCAATTATTGCTAGATCGCCCGCCGCAAGTTATGATAGGTGTCCGTCGTCACCCATCACCGTCAAACGTAGGAGCAACAAAACTTCCTCGTCCGCAAACACTGGTTGCGCCTATTCCCACCTCCCCTGTTCTCCATAACATCTTTAGACTACAATACTCTTAACCTTTGGCTGACAGTAATTTCCCTTCCTTTTCATTCTCCCATCTCGCTACAAGACGGAGGTCTGTTGTGATACAAGATAAAAAAGCAAAAAAGTTGCGGCTAACTTAGCAGGTACCCTAACAAGTACAAGTACTCGAGTATCGGTACATTTAGGAAGGAAATTTCTTCCTACAAACATCCTAAATTATACTAATCTTGTAAGTTTTTTTTTCCCCTCTGGCCCCTTCTCCCTTGCATGTGTAGCGCCATCACCCCGCTCCTCGCACGATACCATTCAATCTACCACCACCCCCGCTTCACGCATATTACAGATTGCTTATTTGGCGATCAGACTGTCCTACCCTTAGACTAATTTACTATGGCTGCTGTTGCAAATACCTCCTCCGTGCCGAGCGCTCAACGATATGCGTTACTCAGAGCGTCTGCAGGTTATGGTCACCCGGTCTCCGGACCTCCCACCGGTGCGGGCGGAGGAGCGGCAGGGTCGGGACCAAGTAGCTTCGAAGTACCTGTCCCGTCAACCGATGATTACGGACCTGTCTCTGAGCCTACCTCGTCCAATGCCACCCCTCCTCTTCCTACCACAGCTCCAGCAGGGTCCGCACCTGGGTCAGTCCCCCCGAATAAGAAGGCACCAAACACCGGGCCAAAGTCGAAGAAGCCGTTGGATCCAATGGAGGTGAGAACACGATTGTGTGTGGGAAGGACAATTTCAGTCCTTTGGAATCCTTTTATATTTTATTCGGAGGAATGGAGCTGACTAGGGTGGCTCTGTTTTGAGTGATGGCGTCCAGGTCAACAATCTGTTGACTGCGAAAATATCACAGTTAGAGACCGATGCATCATTGGAAGAAGAGGAGGAAAAGGCAATCTGTGCGATGGCTTTCCTCTCTCGCAAAGCAGAAGGTAATGCAAATGCTGACTACTACCAGCCCGCGCTGTTCGTAGGGCAAATAAAGAACTCGCAGAGCTTGTATCTTCTCGGGAAGATCATCTAGCCAAGGTGGACGCCATCCAAAACAAGTACAGCGAGCTTCTTTATGAGATGAAACGTTTGGAACGGGATTACGCCAAATCACGCAAACGTGCCGATCAATTGCAAAAAGAAAAGGATCACTCGAGGTCTGAGATGCAAAAAGCGGTCTCTATGAAACACAAGCTCGAAACACTATGTCGGGAACTTCAAAAAGAGAACAAACGCATCAAGGTACGTACAAAGCAAATATCCAATTTCGATGCGAAGGGATTAGGCCAAGTGTTCTGAGATTACTGAACTCCAGGAAACGCAGGATGAGAGTAAGAAACTTGCTCAAAATGAACAGCAGAAACGTGAAGAACTTTCCAACAAGTTCGAGAATACGATTACGGAGATCAAAAACCGCATGGAGGAAGAAAACGACGGTGGGAGTCGTAAAGTTAATGCAGGAGTTGACGAATTGTATGCCAACATCCATCCCTCATCACCTTTACACGCATGTATGCATGCATGCATGCGCAAGGCACCGGCAACTAATATTTTACCTAAAGATTTAAAGCAAAATTTAAGAGCTTTGTCGATCAATATGAGATGCGTGAACTCCACTGCTATTCTCTTATTCGCACCAAGGAGCTCGAAGTCCAATGGAATCTCGCCCGTTATGAACAGCAGCGTAAGCAGGCTGAACAGGAAGCACACCGTGCTAAGGCTCTACACGCTCAAGTCTCAACCTTTTCCCAAACAGAGGCTGAATTGAGATCGCAGTTAAATATCTATGTTGAGAAATTCAAACAGGTAGGCTCTCTTATCCTAACTAGACTCTCGAGATTCGTAAACTAGATTGAAAAACTAGATAGCTAACTAAGTCACTGTCCCTCTTTCTTCAATTAATTCCGCAGGTCGAAGATACCTTGAATAACTCCAATGACCTATTCCTCACTTTCCGCAAAGAAATGGAAGAAATGTCCAAAAAGACTAAGCGCCTTGAAAAGGAAAACCTCACTCTCTCTCGCAAGAGTGACACAACGAACCGAAACCTCCTGAAAATGGCCGAGGAGCGTACAAAACACCAGAAGGAACTCGAAATACTCAGGAAAAAGAACTCCAAACTCGAGAACCTCTGTCGAGCACTCCAAGCCGAGCGCACTACTCTTGACACTAAACTTCGCGATCAGGAAGGGGGTGGAAGAGGAGGCAGTGTTGGTGGCGCAGGGGAAGGAGGGGAACTGCTAGAAGAGGAGGAAGAAGAGGAAGACGACTCTGAAGTCGATTCTGAATACGAGGAATCGGACAGATATGACGATGATGCCTCGGAGGATGGATCCGAAGGGGAAGAAGGCGAGGATGATACTGAAGATGAGAATCCCCAAGCAGCGGAGACGGCGGTCTCCCCAAAAGTCTCTGGGGGGAACCAAAAGCAGCAGCAACACACTCAGAAAAATGGTGTTGAAAAGGCCTACCCAGTCGCTAATGGCGTGAGCTTCGGGAGGCCTGCCCATACCACCGACCTCATCTCATTACAATTGCCCCCTCCTTCCACTTCCGAACGTACTGAAAAAGCGACATGTGCTGGAGTCGAGAGATAGCATGGTGTACTGCGCATCACCATTCAATATACCTCACCTTCCACTCGATATGCATATAAAATTGTTGTATTCGGTCTCATACTACCTCACCTTTCCTTTCCCATTCACTTTTTCTCATTCCCCCTTTTCATTCTTTCGCCTCCCGTTTAGTAGCTCGGAACGGCTTTTGACCAATCACGTCTCAACGACACAAATACTGAATTCCTGCTAGCTATCCTCCTTGTTTAATGTATCGTACCCTTTACCATCAGTCGTGTGTCTGCCCACCAGTCCCCGAGTACATGGCGAGTTGCCGTATTGTCACAAGTTAGGCTGCAATACTTTGTTTAGGTGGTAACCATATTGTGGAATTACATGTGCAGCACATAGCAATCAAGGTGCTGAACCACGTTAGCTTACATATTCTCATTGCCATTACCGCCATTATGATTACTATTGCTATTCCCGTTGGCTGTGGCGTCCGTGGCAATTTAGCTTAGTTGCGAACGACAAAACTGGGCTGGTGCTTTGCTACCGGGGGCAGAACTAGCCAGCGATGGACTGTGTCCCATCGTACCGATACCTTAGCACCACACGGCCCCAGGACTGCCCCGCTTCCCTCAACAGAGGGAAAAAATTATGAAACTAGTAATGTAAATTACCCCTTCCGTGCGTTCGTGCTACAAGTGCAATACAGCAAGGAGATTCGAAGTCCCCAACCCACAGTATATTATAACCCCAGGCTACGTACCAGTATCCCCCAATAACAAAACCTATTCCAAAGTTACCGTACCAGCCAACCAAGGCATCACTACTCGTATCATAACTACGATACCCTCAAAGATATAAAACCAGAAAACCCAAGTATGATACCATAAAATCCCCCCCAAAAAAAACCAAAAATACACAAATAACCTCCCCCCCTCCCGAATACCTACCGCCCACCGCGTACTATCTATCTATCCCAAAGAACTGTACGGGCACCCAGAATCGTGTTCGTGGGCGACTTGGGTAAAACGTCGCGGCAAAACTCACGGCCGGTATGATACGTCGATGTGTAAAGTTTGTCCTTGCGGTATGATACTTTGGTGTTGACGCACGACCACCGACTGCTCCACGGCGCGATGCCGGGGTAGCGATGACTTGCTGGGTCACGTGGCGGGGGTGGGCTGCTTGGGAGATGGATGATTGGTCAGTTGCTGGACGGGACGTATGGTGTTTTTTTAGGGGCCGGTTTGTAGAACCTGGGGGGTTGGGTGGGGGGTGTGTGTGAATGCCTTGGGTTGGGGCGTTGTGCTTTTAGCCCTGAGTAGTGGGGTTGTGTGTTACGGTTGGTACGGAGGGGGGTGGGGGTGAGTGTGTGAATGAAATACATGATGTGGAGGATCTAGGGGGATTGATGGAAGGTATTGTCTGACGCAGGTATGGAGTGGTAATCGAGTGAGAGGTTGTGAACATTGATCTCTGGGGAGTTTGGGTCAACGGGAGAACTCACAAATGAGATCGTGGGTGGTTTCTACATCTGAGGACAACGCTGAGATCACGGGAATCCCAATAACCCAACAAAGACAAGTAGCCATCATTTAATCCTCCCGAATAACTTGCGCCCACCGAGTGACACCACGTGCACCACCTAGCATAGGTGCGCACAATTTCAAAATATTATTCGAAGAATCATTGGGTATTGTTAATTCGCATAAACTACCACCACTGCTACTGCCGGTAGACTATACACTGTTTCCGAATTGAACCATACAGTACTGTACATGAA
>NW_003299143.1:221832-286752 GCF_000151645.1 Tuber melanosporum | reverse complement strand
GGACACATAGAGAAGAATCGCAAAAAGCGCTTCTCGGCGGTTCCAATCCGGGCTTGTCACATAAGAGTGGCCTGTACAAAGGAAGGGAATGTTGAAAAGGACACGAGAAAAAAACTCCAAAGAAGAACGATCTAAACGCCTGAAGAAGAAACTGAAAAGGGTATTGAAAAATCGAGTTAAAGGTTCGGGAGGAGGTTGAATCTGCGCGGTAAATTGGGAGTTGGTGTTTGTTATGGTAGAAGCGTGAAGCGATTAAAAGTGTATATGAAAAAGGGCCCCCCCAGGATTAAAAAAGCGATATCAAATAAAAGGTTCCGAATTAAATAGGATAAGCAAGCAGTGGGCGTGAGTTGGTGTGAGCGGGCAAGAAAAGTTTCCAATGCTAGCCTTCAGCCGTGGCTAGACCGTTCCCGCTGTCCAGTATGATAGAATCCTCCAACTCCTTCGCACGCACGCCGAACTTTGATAAACCCCATCTCATAGAAACAAGAAATCTGATCATATAGAAAACAGAGCGGCCTATCATAAACAACTAATCAGTTCCCACGTCCCCCAACAAATTTCAACATCCCGGCAGGAGAAAGGGGTAACTCACAGCAATCAAAGCTCCAAACAATGCCACCGTTGAAGAGAGGGTGTTTGCGCTACTAGGCTGGTCGCTAGTGCCTGTTGGTACCGCTGGGGTAGTATATGTTGGCTCGGCGGTGCCGTTCGTGATTGGGGTTACCGGGTGTGCGGTTTCGCTGGCGGATTGTGCATTTGCACTGACAGCGAGGATGACGAACAGGAGAAAGAACAATAGTGCTCTGGTGAAGAGGGATGAGGATGTTGAGGCGGCCATTGCTAATTGGTTTGTTGTAATTAAGGGTAGATATGGGTGCGGTAGATGGTATCGCGGAGTAGCAACTCGGGGAAAACAGTCCGATATAACTTAAAGCTCTGGAGGAGAAACGAGAGCTGGCAAATGCAGTAGTAGCGAGAGGGAGAGTTTGTTTGTCAAGCAAATCAACTAACTCGAATAGAAGAAAAAAAAGTAAAGAAAGTAAGAAAAGACGGAATACCCCTTCCCAGAAGCGACCGATGAACGAACCCAGCTGCGTGCGATATCTCAATCGGAAAGGAAGAGGAAAGATGAAAGGAGAAAATGAGAAGGATGGTCCTTGTTTTTTTTCAAGAAAGAGAAACAAAACGCTTGATGGGGGGGGGAAGGAGCGGAGGAGGAGGAGGAAGAAGGGAAGAAGAAAAAGCACAAACCCCGTCAAGGGTGAAGGGCGGGAATTATATGTCTGAAGAGAAAAAGAAGGGAAAGGGAAGGGAAGGGAAGGGAAAAGCTGCTGGGCCAGCGTACAAGTAGAGAGGAACTTGATCAGAAAGGAGGAAAAGAGTGTGGTGCTGCTCAATAGCGTTTAGCGCAGCCGGTGGTACAGTAGCAGATTTGGTACGGCACTCACCCTGAGCAGAGCCATCGAGTTTGGCTTTAGGCCAAGCCACGCACCACTCAATAGGGAGGAAATGTCCACGAATCGAACACAAGCAAAAAGCCAACCGCCTCAGGGGCTTTTTGTGTTGCCGTGTTTTTTCTGCTCGAGTACGAACGAGTACCGGTACTCGTACTCGAGTACTGTACAGCACCGGGAGCGATATCGCAGTCTAAAAAAATCCACTCTTCCCCGGATTCGTTGCACGGATTCCTTCTTTGGGCAAATCTGTCAAGCCACGACCCATTTTATTTTATTTTGTTTTATTTTGCTCCCCCCCGTGTACGAGTACAGTACGGTACTCGTACATTACCGCGTGTGGATTTGATCCACTTTTGAGATTCAATATAAACAGTCCCGATCGATGGTGATCCGCCGTCTGCGGGATTCTTCGATTGACGTGAGTGAGTGAACGCGCTCCAGCAGCCCCGCTGCGAATGCCACTTTTTCGATTGACTGTCTGTGGACAAGATTTTCCTTCCATTGATTGTTCACCGAGTGGTTTATGGCATATCTCCGCCCTTGCTGGTCCAACCCCCTTATGTTGCCTGCTCATGGGGAAAGAATTATGCAGTGACCGCAAAGAGTATCAATTGTGCATTACCGGTAACGGTGCGGCAGTGAAAAGATCTCGCCACAAAGTAATTGCTCCGGTAGTAAAACTTCAGCCTCTTGCTTTGCCTGGTCCCCCAGCCGCTACAAATTCGTTGTCATCCGTCATACCTACCCCATTCTGCTCTTCTCACCTGCCACATAACACTAAATAAATGAATTTATAAATGCGCAACCACAATCGTAATAATAATAGCAGCAATAGGCATCACAATCGAGACTCTCCTTGATCCCCTATGTAAACCCAGATACCATTTTCGTTCGTAAGGGCAGGCACCGCTGCCCCGACCACCTCCTGCGACACTGACAAATCCGCTCCCGCATCCCCGTCATGGTTTCGAGTTTGTAGCGAACCTTATCAACGGAACACGAACCGGTCGAGCGACATTTAATCCATTCTGCGAGAAAATAAGGGGGAAAAAAAAAAGGTAGGGAACTTGACCGATTTAGCCGAACGTGATACGGTATCCGTTCTCTCTATTGTGCGAGTAGACACCGGGGAGTTGAGCTGATGTGGGTGGTGAGGTGAGGTCTATGATACTCCACTAAACTAACTGGTGATATAAGTTAGTATCCAGGAAAGTTACTGGTATGATAGGGTGAAAAAGATCCTCGCTTCCAGGAATTTCTTCCAACAAGTAGAGTATGATACCAGGTGTGCAGTTGTAGTTTGCAGTGCAGGCAAAGTGATTTCTTTTAGAAATAAAGAATAGAAGATTGTTTCCCTTGAGCGCTCTTGGTGCTATTTGCAGTACGCGGGTCCGAGTGCTTGTGCTGTACGAGTACTGTATTCCATCGCAGATCCCGTTCCTAATCATCCACCCACTTGCGCAATCAATCAGGGGCTGTGATAGAGGGAGGGGGAAAGGTCAGTCTAATTCAACCAACGTCATAGTGATATCTACTCTTGGAATAGGGCCGGACAATGAGAATCACCCCTTCCCCCCCTCTTCAACAATCCTCAGATCAGGTCAACTTCAAACTACCCTAGCTCGACATCCACAACACCTAAGGGCAAAAGGTTGGGTAACAGTTTTTATTTTATAATTATGATATCGAGAGAACTAAGGTAGGATTTAAAGAAAATTTCTCCTTTCTGAGTTGTGAGTTTCATAATATCAAAGGAAATTAGAGTTTAAAAATTATATTATCTGGTAGAATTTATATGACTATAATTTAGACATGACTATCCAGTTTCAAGGGAGAAACATTAATATATGGTAAAATGTTGGACTGATTTATATATTTAACAATATTAGTCATACTACTTTTACAACTACCTAGCTATTTAACTTAACAATGTCATGATAATGGAGAAGAGATCTTATCAGTAAAGTTCTATCTTGAATCTTAATCATTATCCTTCAAAAAAATTTATATTCCTAAGTAATATTAGTGAGTTCTAATACTACAAGCCTTTTCAGACAAATATTGTCTATCATACAACAAAGATCCAAGACCTTTACTTGTCTTAACATCTCCTAGACTCTAAGTTACTATAAATAAACAGTATATTTTGATTTCTTCTAAGATCCAGTAATATCCTGCATATTTTATAACTCGATATACAAAACTTAATACTGGTAAGAATTGATACATTCTGTTCAAGTTGTATCTTCTGTATCTTATGGTAAATAGATAATTATACTTATTGAAATGTCTACTTAAGTCATAAGTAATAGTTAGCATTCTGAGCATTCTCTGCATTACATGCATTGGATGTACTGGATTTGCAAGTTACAAACAATTATTTTTTAATAGTATAGAAATCTAATTTGAGATCTTAGGGAGAGAAAGTAAACTTGGTTCTTAAAGACTTTAGTTCTTGAGAATCTCTAATTTTTGACATTATGAGGTTAGCTATTTGGATAGTTACTACAATACTATATGATACTATTAAATACATTTTTTGTACATACTTTATTTATGATAGCTTAGAGAGAAGATATATGTTGAGGGTCTGGGGCTTTTGTTATCCATTTGGCTAATAAGGCTTGCATGATTATTTTTTGTAACTTGCTCACTACATTGGTTACTACATATCATACTAATGGTCACTCCTTTCGTCCCTTTTCATTATCTACCTCTCCCGATCTCTAAATGTCTGTCCTTTGTACTATATCTAAGATATGATTACGAAATTTTTGTGCTTTTGTTCTTCCCCTGCTTTCCCCTCACCCCCTCACCCTCTTCCCCCCGCCACCCCCTCCCCTTGGCCTCGCTAGCCCCAGAAGGCAGTGCATGAGTAAGCGTGAGACTGAACTGTGTACCAATCCTGTGTTATGGCGTCCACCCACCAACCAACCAGGCTTCACCCAAACCCACAATCAGCCTGATCAGTGGTCCAGCGGGCACCCTGAGCTGCACTTGACAGCACCGTTGGCCTAAAGCATCTATTCTATTATTATCCAGCGAAGATCAACGAATAGTCGTTCATGTCAATCCGTAAAGAGGAGGGAGTTCTTTATCCGATAATCCAATGGCGGGTATACACTCGAGCATTTGGGTACCGTACAAGTGAGCACTGTAAATGTGTTGGGCGGGGACAGGAATGATGCATAAGGCACGAGTTATTTTACCCATGCCGTATGGTATTGGTGCGGATCTCCCGCTGCCACCTGGATGGTAAGGTTTTACTCAAGTTAATGCTTGTGTCATAGACGCTTTACTCTCCGCCTGACCTATCGTTTTTCGGATTTCCAGACTAGCCCAATATCATATCCTACCGGCACGGTAAAGTCGAAGAGCGAACAGGCTCTAAGATACACAGCACTTATGGGAAAGCAAAATATAGCAGCTTTTAACTCGGGTATCATACAATACTCGAGTAGTGCCACCCACCCTTCCTGTATTACCTAACCCACCCACTAACTGACTCACCCGAGGAATCTCTGCCCTTATCTCACCTACTGCGCGATACTCGAGTACTGTACTTTATCGCACTTTCCCGCATGCAGCGATCTTCACAAGATTAAATCACTAGCTACGAGTAGAGAGGACTTCCAACCCACCACCACCATAATGCTATTCGTTACGACCTACGCACTTCCATGATGGTACCGCCCTCGAGGGCAATGCAGCTCCAGGATCTCAGTTTAACTTCAAGGCTTAGACTAAGCTTAAGCTGCCACGCGTCGGCCATAACGTTGAGGGGGTTTCGCTATGTGAGCCTAGCCTGGGGCTGAATTTGGAACATGTATGTATTGGACAGGCAGAGCGCTAAATTATTTACACTCTTTATCGCAGGGAGGCTGGACTGGTGCCACTACCAGTACCGTAGACCATTATGGCTCCTCGGCGCGGTAACCGGTGCGTTATGCAATGGGGCGATCCGCCCTCGTTTTTTTTGTTTTTTAGAGAAAGAAGAGAAATCTTTGCAGGGAGAGGGGTGGGTGATGGCCTCGGTGACATGTGTGGAAGTTGTTTGGTTATAGACTATGTTAGTATGATATAATATCATGCATGGTGAGAGGATAAACCTAACCCTAGGAAGTCATTACATGGGATTTTCTCTGGAATGGATTGATCGATGTTTTACGATGGGATCTATGATAGTAGAGGTATGATATGGATCTCGTATGGGGTTACTGGGGTGTCGTTTTGCCCATTTCTGGTGTTTTTTTTGAGCGGAATGGACGGTTAATATTGTAATTTCATCCTAGCTGTGCAGTAGGGCGGATGGATGCAGTTGTACTGAGAGATTTCGAACAACGAGTGAGAGACTGTGAGTTAGTGGAGTGGACAAGCATTGGACTATGGTTTGAGAAAACCAACAAACAAGCGTCTGAGCCATCCAGTAGCTTCCCCAACCACCTCTCTTTCTTCTACAGGTATAATATCAATTATGGTGTATACAACAGTCTCTAGGCCCACCAACCTACATCTATGTCCAGCAGCAATCCGTTAACCCCCTGCCACCTCCCCCATACAACCTAGGAAATCTAGGGTCTGCTTTACCAGCTTCGCTGAGCAGCAGCTAGGGACAAATCTCCCCTTTCTGTTAGCCGTGTATCATATCAATCGCCTTATCTTATCAAAAAAACAAAAACAAAAACAAAAACAAAACAGAAAGATCATGCTAGGATAAAGGAATGGATGATGCGAATATATTAGTTAAATTTTGTTGAATTAAAATTCAGATTTAAGAAACCCCTTTCAGCTCTTGAGTTTTGTTCAAAAAAATTATCTCACAAATTCAGAGGATAATATGTTACAATAGGTTCAAGGTTTTTTAGTTATCATACAATGCCATGATTAAATATTTTTTTACCTCATGAGCCTATGATACATACTTCATATTTGATTTTTTCCATATTTCGGCACGATCTCTGTGTTTGTTTTGATAAAAGTAGATCGGTGTAGGGCCGACAAAAAAGGGAGATTTGTCCCTAGCTGCTGCTCAGCGAAGCTGGTAAAGCAGACTCTAGGTTTCATAGGTTGCTCTCGCATATACTCTCCACACACAACCTTCCCTCCATAAGCCTCTGACCAAACTACCGTATTATAATATTACGATTCAGCTTATGATATTCCTCACAACTCCATCAAATCCACCCTAACCCCCTACATTCTCAAACATAATATAAACTCCCTCCAATCCCCTCCTGCATGCATAGTGCCACCCCCGAATCGCGTCTTCGAAAACTAATATCATATCCCACCGAGCGGAACGCTACTTCTACACCAACCTATCCCGTCTTCTCTATCCTTCCGAAACCACAAGGTACCCCCTCGCTATGAGGCTGCAGGGGAACATGTGGATGATGTAGTCTTACTGGAGGACTCGACCATAGACTTTCCGCTGTGGGTCCCAAATACACTCCCATTGGGCAAGACACACTGGATGATCCACTGCATCGTGGGTTTCCACGCAACATTACGGAACCACGGGGATAGCCCACTAGTCTGCTAAACGAGGCTCCGGAACCGGACACGGCAGAAGGCATCTAGGCAGAGTGTGGGTACCAATGCCTCGCCACTGGCAATGAGGAATACACAGCTTTGGAAGATTCTCGGAAGGAGCTCACCTAGCTAATCCTTTACACCCTACCCGTCACTGAGAGCTCAAAACCGAGGCCTTCGGAAGGACACGGTAAAGGGCTGGCACACAATTTTCTACTGCCGCATCCCTGACGACGCCCTCAAGGAGGAGTGATGTACCCTGTATGATTTCTAATTCATAGGTTCCCGCCCGGGGGTTGTGGATTGGGTACATTTTCTTGGGGCGGCGGTGAGCGGGGGGGGGATCTGTAGGGGAGGCAGAAGGGGGGGGCTGTTGGGTGTTTACTTTGAGGAGGCGGAGAGAGTCCTTAAGGAGGGGAGGTGGAGATAGGAGGGGGTATAGATCAGACGTGTTGCTGCGGGAGTATGAGCGGGCGGCGGTAGATGGACACCTCGGAGGAGGTTTATGGTGGGGTGGTGGGGGAATTCGGAGTGGGTTGAAAGGAGAGTTAGGGAGGTTAGTCTACGTGTGGGAAGGTAGGTTGTGATGTTCTATGCTCTGGTAAATATTGTCATAGGACTTATTGGGGTGTGTATACTCTCGCGGATAGCCTAGCTGGTATATGCTTTACTGCCTTCATACTACAAGCCCTTGAGTGGAGATAGAACGCCAAAAAACCCAGAGATGTCTGATAATCACTATCAGTCACTCGAAGCACACTTCTTTAGAAAGTATCAATATTTCCCGCCCTAGAATCATTTCGATGGCCAAGGTATCATAATTTGAGGGGTTCGCATGAAGATATTTCTTTCTCCCCACCGCGGATACCCATCGCCTCACCCCGCTATGTAGGCGCACTTTAGTATCTTAGATACTTCTAGCGATACTTCCAGAAGGGTAGTCTCCTGCGCGAGTATCCTCGCAGAGAGTGGAAGACTGCTATGAGGGTCCCCCCCCCGTTCCTCAAGGGACGCTGTGAGCGTATTACGTATACCCTATCTGGAAGGGTGAAGTTTCCCAGGCCCCTTGCGCCCTAGAGCATAACTGTTGGACAAGCTTTCCTAAACTTACTTCATCGCTAGTCATCACTTTCACCTTTCACGGATCCCTTCGTCTGCCCTCTTAATAAGGTCTATTCTATCCTAATAAGCTTTTACTTTTTTCTTCCCTCTCTTGAGGTACTTTGGGCTGAAGATGAGGGGGGGAACCCAGTTGTTTAGAATCTCCCAGAAATTCTTTGACGATTTCGAAATTCATTTTTTCGAGGGCACTGTTTTATCCCGGTGCGGTGCCTGATTGCCCTGCGGGCTATTTGTGGTATCATAGGGGCAATCGCCAGGACCACTGATGACTCGTTTAAAGGTATAATACCAAAAGCGCAGATAGACCAACGCACGTATCAACAGTTAGAGGCGTAAACAAGTTCAAGACTCACCCAAACCCAACGGTAGGCGATTGGATGATTGGGGTATATGGGACCATTGTTCTTATCGTTGCGCTCTAGCTGGTGGAGGAAGACGCATATACCGGAGTCCACACTAGAGCGCACTGGGGATTCACGCTTGTACTGAGAAAGCTACCAGCTACCGATGCCAACATCCGATGCGAGCCTCGATTCTGGGCATGGTGGTTTCGACTTCCCCGCGAAGATTTCGGCCGGGAGTTACCCGTTGTGTCGATGGCGGAGTTGATCTGCTGCGGGAAAATATAAATATTCGAGTGACGGCCTGTGAAGAGGTGATAATGATATCGCTGACTAAAGGGAAACAATGCCACTGCGAGAAATTGTGGCCAGGAGATCATGCGGGAAATATTGCGAAACTATGATTCTAGTGCGTACATGACATGGTGGAGTGAACGTTTCCAGGACCCTGGTGCATATCATCATATTCGGGGTACAATACTCGAGTACCGTACTCGTACAGTTTGGCAATAACGCCCCCCCCACCCTTCGCCTGCAGCCTGACTGAAGATGCTTAAGTGAGACTTATACATAGTAGATTGAAATGTTTTACTCATAGTACATGAAAAAAACAACCCTTTTAAGAAATCTTACTTTTCCCTCTTAGTCCATATAAGATGATCCATTATTGTTTGTTATAATCACAGAAGTTCCCTCTGTCATAGGTTGGTACTCTGGCTCCGGTGTAGTGCAGTGATACGCATGCTCAAGCTTCTCAAGTGGAAGAGACAAGTTATCCACATCCATATTCCATCCAGGTCTTGTTTTCCGACCTTGGCTTAGATTGCAACTCCATCTGCCTTCTTTCCAATTCCCAATTTATTCAGCAGTCTCACATAAGTCCTGAGTCTTGATCTTGTAATCCTGCGACCCATCTGGAGGTAGGGTTAACCCAACTCATTCAAACAAGCGTACGATGAGTTGACTCTTTTCAGTATGAAATTTCTCACAAGCTTAAGATTATGGAAATAAAGTTGGAAAGTTTAAATAAAACAGGCAGTCAGTTTTCTTCCAGGATAAACTGGTGCAATGATCCTTCGAGAGTGATATTACGGAAGGCCAGACCTGCACTCACACTAGTATTAAGAAACTACTGGATAGAAATAGCTAGTGGGTACGGGGTATACCTACATGAGGTAACTCACTATTGGTTAAATACCTTAACTGGACATGTCCCACAGTGTTCCTGGAACTTTAAAATGGCCAATTATAACAACTTGCGATTATTTTGGTTGCCAGTCGCAACCTACGTTTTGTTTATATGAAGATTCGAAAAGCTCTGGACTCCCAGACGCATCCTGATCCAAGCTGAGGATCCTTTCTGGAGCAAACTTTGGATCCAATGCCCAGGAAGCTCGCAAAAAGACGAGAGTTTGTCACAACTTTTCCAACTAGTCTCATTGCTCCCCTTTCTGGATAACCCTATAGACAGCTCTTTGGCTGAGCACAAAGAGCTTATGTTACCAGTCTCCTAACCAGAATAAACATGCCTTTATTTCCCCCTTCCAATGTTAGCTCATTACTTCACCAGCTCCCTCCTTGGAGCCCAATCCACCCCATCCCTATCCGCACTGCTTAACGTTCTCCCACTCCTGCGCTCGGTATTTCTTACATCACAACACTGTTCCATTCCCGGTTGCTCAATGCCTGCGTTTTTTTCGCAATCTCTTCGACGTCTGCTCTACTCTACAGTAGCTTTAGAAACCCCCAATAGCTCCTGTTCGAACTGCGAGTATTACCTTGTGGGCTCCGTGGTCGATCGAGAGCCCGACGTTTCGATACCGGCAATCCTTCGCTCCCGCTCGATTGCCATGGGGATGGGTCTGCAGCGAGGTGTTTCGGTTAGTAGCGGAAGTAACGGTAGTTGATATAAGATTGCTTGCACGGTAGAGACGTGCCGGATTCAAAAGGCGATTGGCAACAGGGAGGTATAGTAGCAGCATCTATTCACGAACATGTTGTGGATGAGGCGGCCCAAGTTGGCCATCTTGACCGACTTTCTCTAACGCCATCGTCAATGGAACAAAGGCAAAGGTCATTGAAGAGACAACAAGAGGAGCAAGAAGTAAAGGGAGATTAAGAGGGAACAAAAGACCTATGATAGTATATTTAGACGTAGTATATCCGGACTCATGGACAGAAATTACATCATTCACCGTGCCCGTGAGCTGTGTATACTTGTACCATTAATTCAGTGATTCCAAACGGCCATGACTTTGAAAAGCCTGAGCCAGTCCTGTTGAAATTACCGGTAGCCGCCCAAGGCCGGCGGTGCCCAAACAATCCGAAGACACCTGTGAACAACAACCTGCCGGCTTTCCACGCCTAATCACTCGGAATAGGAGAATAAGAGCAACACATGCTCCTGGTGCTATACATGTCGCATAAGACAAATCTATCATGTCATCTACCGACCGATCAACCACCACTATACCCACGATCTGCTCAACCCTTAGACCGTACTACCTCAGGACAAACCATGCCATTCTTCGCACAACTCTTCAACTGCCCCGGATGAATACATATTATTAACCGGATGATTTTGTCATGATCGATTAGCCCTATTGAATAATAAAATATTTCTTATGGCTGAAACACAAGTGCTCACTTGAAACCTCGACCTGCAGGTGACTCAGGCTGGGCCCGCTCTTGGTTTTGAAAAGCGTCTTTCCCACATTCCGGCTGTACTCAGAGCCCGACGGACTGGCCGCTTGGGTTTACTGGGTCTATCATGTGCATCGATGCATGCGTGGTGCTTGCACGAACAAAAATTCCAGCCTTTCTGTTCGGGTTTATCCCTTCTATACTTCCAAAAGGGGGGCCAATTGAGGTCGATGTTACTTAAGGCTACCACCCCATCGAAGTTTCAGCTGGTAATTTATCGAATGTAAATCATGGTTCACCTTTCTTCCCGGAAGCTGGGCATCCCGGATGGGCTTGTCGCTATGGCGTATTTAGCAGCGCTGGTCCTACACTCGTTAGAAAATCTCACCGACCTTAACCTAGCCAATAGAAAAAAAAGAATGGCTCCTGATGAATCCCGCTCCCCAGCGATAAAGTAGGTATATATGCTATGCCACAGCCACAAGATGCGCAGTGCATAATATGCCTACTTTGTCCCAACGAACAACCCAGTTTCTTTGACAGGGAGTATCGCCCCTTTGGAATCATAGAGCGTCACTCATGCACTGACAACTCTACACACTGCACGTCGATCAACACCATATCCCGCCATCCTCGAAGAATCGGTAACCCGGGTCATAGTAACTAAGCATCCAGAAGCTTCGGCGATACTAATAGAATGGTAAGGACCTAAAATCATTGGTGTAATTCGTAAGTATATCTTTTCAGAGTTACAGTTGCCCTTCCCGGCCCCTGTACCCCCATCGATAACGAGAGACCCACCAGATGCATGGCCCAGGCTACTCACACTCCCAGTAAACGCAATAGTGGGGATGTCGCACTTATAGCTCGGCCCATCGGGAAGAAAAATTAATCTCGAGTTGCAGAAACCCCTCAGTTGCCAAATCGATGCCAACATTACACGCTTGGCTGAGGAGCTTCAAGGCCCTAACGACCTTGCATGTACACCTCTTCAGCTAATTCATACGTGGCCTCATCCCCCAAGCAGTATTAATGACACTAGCAGCGAGTGATTTCTCTTGAGGGTGCTGGTAGATGCATTAAGATCCAAGTACCTCATTCCTCACTCCGCCACCCGCACAGGATGTGCGTACGGGTAGTAACCTATTAGGAGTTCCTGGGCCGTCAGGTGCCAGCTGATTAGATATTTGTGCTCGGCCGCAAAAATTTCCAGCGATAATAGCTTGGGACCTGGGAGGACAAACAGCTTTATTGCCGGTGCTTTATCTTGCAGTAGGTGATTACCGCAAGTCAACAGAATCGGATAGCTGGCTTGTTCCAATATCACCAGATTAGGTGAGCTCTAGATCACTAGTACACGGGGTAGCGTGGATACATACGGGTATATACATTATAGCCCAAGCAGAAGTGTAAGTAATCTGGGGGGAAAAAGCCAAGGCACGCCCAACCGTGAAGATGCCTCCTTGATTTCCTTCAAGTTGCCATCAATCCACCCTTAAGTCGGAGGGGGCTGATCATTCAGCTCTAGACGAAAATGTCTTTTATGCCCTATCCCGTCCATAAACACAGGCTCTCTCCCGTTACACCATTGAGTGACACGGTCAGTGCTAACCATGCATTAACGAGGCGAGTGATATATTGTGATTCTGTGCCCAAGGTGCTCTCCGCCAGACAACTAGTTGCGCGTCCTTTCAGCTGGTTTTGAATGGGTCCTGTATTGGATCCACACATCCAACCTGCCGCTCGAGCACTCCTGTCTGGTGGCCATCCGTCTCCAGTACACTCAATCGGGCAATGTTGTCCTTTCCGCGACCCGAGGATCGATCTGAGCAGCGCCCTATGCAATCACCGGTTATCACTCCCGCTAAACAATTGGATTGTTTAATGCTGGGACTCGCCTTGCTGTTTCTTTTTCCGGCAGATTTCTCGAATTACATAACCGATTATGACCTTCCAGCGATGATCAGGGGGCAGAAGTAAGGCGTCATTTCACGTAGGTAAAATGGGTTGATCCTTCACGAGAACCCGATCCAAGTTCGGTCAAGAGCGAATTCTGACGCTTTTATGGACGAACCCCATGACCGGGAATTCCCGGTGGATTTCGGCCCTGAAACGGAGTCCCCGACCCCGGTGACAATTCCTTGAAGCCTAGGACCGCTCCAGGTGGCGACCTTCATATGGTCCCGCGAGAATTTATAATTATGCGCCCGCCATTTACGTATCACAAGTAGGTAAGCACTTCGGAAGCACCTGGAAATTCCCACGCGATGACCAGGATGAGGGATTCAGCGTTGGCCGTTTCAACCTTCTTTTTTTCCCTCCTTTTTTCCCAACAGAAGGACGGCTGCCAAACCAGCCATAGAGAACCTAAAATACATTATCAAAGCAGAAATGAATGAAAGAAAAAAAGAAAAAAACTCCCTCAGCCCGATTCCGTGGCGGAACCGGCGATCCTGATCTTTATAATCTCCGTGAATACGTGCCCTCATTGTGTTCATGCGAGACAATATCACAAAACCCCCTTGTTAGATGGTGCCTTGTACTCGTACAGTGCAGTACGAGCACAGAAAGAAAGGAGGGGAAAAAATAATAATTCGGATTTTGATCTGTAACTGTATGTAACTGTATGTATGTGTTTTCATGTAGCACACTGCAGCATGCATGAAGCCCCTTCCTTCCTCCCTTCCTCCCTCCAGAGCAGACGGGACACCGAAGGTGGAAAGTGGGGGGGGCCCAAGGCCATCGTACCGCCAGTTAAATCCACCCGTTGGAAGAAATTAAGCCAACAGCCAGTGGAAAAGAAAAGAGGTAGACTAGGTGAGAAATTATTACTATAGACATCCGCACAGCGGAGGAAGTCAGGAACCCAACGATGAGGCCTCTCTATAAGTACCGTATTCGTTCGACGATGGCGTAGAAGAAAAATTTCGATGAAAAAACAAATTGCCGGGAGGTGCCCCTGCCGAAATCCGGTTGGCGATTTGCAGAGTTGTTAGCTTGTGTTACGGACCATCAGAGGAGGCTCGGAACGAGTCCTCGAGCACAGTGAGTATCCAGGGTCTGGTCTTGTTTTCAATACTTAAATCCTGATCCCGACGACGACACGCGATCTTTATCGTTACTAGGGCCCAGAGCTACGCAATAATAATAATTATAATCAAAATAAATAATTATTATTGCTTTTTTTTCCTTTTTTTTTTCCCCTCCCCCTTTCTTATCAGAAGGGCTTAGGTGATCCGGGCTTATCTTGCCTATCTTCGAAAACTAGCATGGGGGGAGGGGGTTTCGCGGTTAATCCAAGGGGCAATAGGCGAGAAGTGACAAGAGGCGGGCCGAAGTATGGAAGTGGGAAGTGGGAAGTGGGAATATAGCAGGACGAGGGGAAGGGGAACTGTACTGTATCGAGATATGGAGCAAAGGCGTGGATATAAATTATTTCTCTATTACCGTAACCATCGTTGAAACACATACTGCGACTTTGCGGTGCCAGTACAGTACAGCACTGCGCTCTTCTGATACATTAATTCCTCCACAACCCCGTATGCTCATTGCCCCTGCCTATGCCCAGCAAAGTTTGTATTCGCATATCGCTATCATCATCACCATCGCCATCACTAGAGATCGTATGAATCTCAATTTAATCTATGACACTCTGCTCTATTGAACTTTTTCTCGGATTGCTTGGGTCATGTATGATATCTCTGGTGCTGGACGAATACCTTACCTGTATATCTCTCCCTCTGTGACACCCACACACCATCCAACCTTCAAAAGCTCACCTGCAGCAAGCACAATACCGGCACCGCATCCCGTCTATAAATAAATTCTGGTTTTCAGCTATGACATTACGATCCTCTACGAGTACACGAGCAAAGTATGATACCGTATTATACACCCACCACCATAATACTCCTAATACGGTAAATTTGAAAACTTGGACACCTAAGGACAATGCCGCCAAAAACAGCCCAAAAAACCCGACTCCGATAATGAAATCCATTACTTCTCAAAAGGCCTTGGAGGAACTTACTGAGTAATTAAGACACTGCAAATTAATGTATAACCCCAGACTTGATAAACTCTTCTGTTCCGTTGACATCTCAGCCCCACCCGCATTCTAGGGGTATCCGAGTTATCATCCTCGCCAGAAGCACCATAATAACACAATACGAGTACTGTATAGTACCGCACAGCCCCAGATAAAACAAGCAAAAGATACCCCTATAAAACCACATATTAGACAACCCCCCTCCCCCCCCTCCTCCCCAGCCGAAAAAGAAGAAAAAAACACACCAAGGGCAAGCACGACACACCGGCCCGGCCCTCGCCACGTTCTCCCCTCTTGATTTATCAATTGCTATCCAACTACAATACAACACCGGCACCTACAGTACCCAGAACAAGCAAATAGTGCAAGTACTGTACTGTACATTACCAGTACTTGTACCTGTTACCAACGGTACCCAACATCCAGGATTCGCAAAACATGCATCGCAAAAAATTACCCTATCCGGGGCACTTTAAACCCAGACCCCTATTTTCAGATCCCTCCTGCTTGTTACGAGTACGAGTACAATAGAGTACGAGGCGGTACTCACGTTGTACTTGTACATGTAAGCATAAGTCCGTCTGTTGACCTCTTGTCCTGCCGGTCGAAATCGCGTGTGATGTGGGTTTTGCAACACGGTAGGCCAGACGCTAATTTTTAGTAGCTGTAGTAAATAGTCTACCGTTCTCAGTGGCCTAGAATGCACTCGAGTCGACTAGAGGTAGCTAGACGAGCTTGCTCTCCGTGCCCGGTACTGCGCTCGCTACTGCTGATATAAACATATGGCGCCCGGCCGAGAAGGAATAGGAACTGCTGTCAGTTGCATGAATGTGTGTATGAATGTATGTGAACGGGAAAATAATTTGGACAGTACTGGTTTTCGCAGTACAGGACAGCACCGTGGAGCCCTGTTGTTCCATTGCCGTCCTCCCCTCCTTTTCTCCCAAAACGAGTGGAGGTTTGAGTGGTTATTGTCATGGGTGGGGTAGAGTTTATGCTCCCTTGTGACGGACGTACGCACGGATGGGCAGGCTGGAGTTTTGGTTATGATGTGATGTGATGGTTGTAGTAATCTCACGCATGCCCGTTCCTTGTGTTATTTGGGGGAAGGCGTATTCGCGGACGTGCGCATGGTATATGCTAAGATATTCAGATCTTGGTTACATCGGCGGGGGGATACAAGTAGATGTACGGTAGAGTAGCGTTTTCCGGACACGTGGAAACGCCGGCTAGGTGTAGGACAGCAGGAAAAGAAAGTATACAGGAAAGAGAAAAGGAAAAAAAAAATTAATAGCAACATCAAAGTCCTCTCATTCCTTTTTCATATTTTTTCCTTTTTCTTTTGTTTCCGAGGTTGGTACTATAACTTGGTACGAGTACAGTACACTAGCTTAACTTGGCGCATTTCGAATATCATAAGGTTCGGGAGGAGAGAGAGGGTATTTAGATTTTGGCCGGGGGATTGCCCCTCGTGTTCTAGGAGTCTGATGTCCTTTGTTTTGTCCCCTCCGCTGTGAATGCGGAGCTTGCCATATAATTTCGGTCCAAGCCAAGATTGCGTGACATTGTGTGTGTGCTCAATCTCCTACTGTATATGTAGATTTGAATACGCCAAGTAAAGGCGGTCTGTATCTATATTGTCCCTCTTCCCTTACCACTGTCTTTCCTGTGTGCTGCATTCTGCATTCACTCCATCCTAGAGAGTGAGGAACACGGGGGGAGGGGAGGGTCTCGAGTCTTAGTGGCGATGAGCAGATCCCCCCCGCGAGAAAAAAAAGATAGAACAAATTTGGTATGTCCCCGTCTGTTGATCGAAGTGAAGGTGAAAAATAATGTATCTCGCGGGGTGGGAGATTTCAAATCTTGCAAAAGATAAACCCCTAAATAGAGATAACATCTCAAGATACAAGTTGTGGCCGCTGCGCGATGGAGTAGCTATCTAACGATCTCCGTATCCAAAGTTTTGTTTGGTGGAAACATCCCACCACCACCACTCCCGAAACAAATTAACCCGCACCTTTCAGGCTAGCGCTTTTACTGTATCATAGATAAGACCCAACAACAGCAACAATGGCAGTGGTGTGCAGGCACCTGTGATAGGGAACATGGCTGATGTTCCTGGTAGAACATACAGTCCAGGTAAAAGTCAAGAGTGAGGGTGAGAGTGAGAGCTGGACCCAGATAAAGGACAGCTCTTAACAGCTAATGACCTGAACTCAATTCTACCGCTGATTGCGCATTTCAAACGGGGGGGTGTTTCCCCGCGAAGATGAGCGGGATCATAGCAGGACTTTAAGCGATCAACCGATGCCCCCGGGAGGGGAGGAAAGGCGCGCAGGGGTGACTACGACATCCGTAAAGCGCACAGCAGTGTTCTGTGCTGTAAGTCCCCCCGGGAACAAATTAGCCTTAGAAATTGCATTATCGAACCAGACACCTGTATGTGTGTCAGCCAATTACTGTCCGTAGGCGTTTGCCCGTTCCTACTAGACACCAGGCCAATCATATTGGCAGGAGATTCACGTACCCCAGTTCCAACCTCTTTTTTTTTGTCAATCTATTTATTGATTTTTTTTATAGTGCGGCTGTGGTTGGAAATATCTGACTGCAACCCAATGTTTCTGCGTCCTGCATTTATTGGTCACAGTGATGACTAGTCGGTGAGGTCCACACCCAAAATAAACGGGAAAATTCCCCGAGTAAACGACTTGACTGAGCTAGAAAATTCCAGTGGTTGCCTTAATTATGAAAAAACCAGACAGAGAAAACAGGATCAAACGGTTGATTGGCTATATAAAGAAGGTGCGCAAGGCCTGGGATACCATAACTCCTGTCGCACACAAGGTTGACAAGGGGAGTCCCGTTGAGTATAAAAAATGTCGATGAGGGAAATAATGACAGACACAACTATCCTAGCGCAGGAAGGAAGGAAAAAAAAAAGAGAAAAAAACGGAAATCCGGGCAAATCCGACCAACTAGTATTTATTGCCCATAGAGATTTGGAATGATCCTGTTGCACGGACACATCTCCACAGCCGCCAGTAGATTTGGTTTTTTCTTGAATGGAGGGCACAAACGATATAACAGGAGATTCAACGGATCGAATTAAAATGTGTGAGCGATGTATTGAGATGAATGGCTAGTACTCCTTCTGGAAAGTATTTTGAATTGGCTTCGATGACTATAGTATGATTAGTATGGTATGTGCCAAAGAGGATCCAGACGATCTTTGGGAAACCTACCTCAACTACATGAGCTCGTTAGCAAATTGGAAAACTCCAATAATTCACAATAAAAATGGAGGAAAGGAATCATACTGAATTTCTTTAGTTGCTCATCTAAGCTTGCGAGGTCGTCCTTACGCCTCTTGTTCTCCGCAATAAGCGCTTGCTTCTTGGCCAGAAGCTCTTTTCTCTGTTTTTCTAACTCCTCACGTACAGCTTTCTCGTTGTTTAGTCGCGCAATCATCAGATTGTGTGGGTTATCATTCTGGTGTTCGGGATTCAGAGCCAAGAATTCTTCCTCGGAGACTAAAGGCAGAGATGTGTACTGATGTCTTCGGAATATTAGCCCGGGTCAAGTGATAGTCGCGACAATAATATAACAAGAAAAGAAAAAGGTGGGGGGCAAGAGAAAGGGCGAAACATACGGAAATTCTCTACAGGCAGTAATCTCACCGCGAAGATGGCGTTGTTCGTAGTAGAGATTCTGAAGCTGTAGATGAAGACGATCGACCTCCCGGCGGACTTCGCTAGTAACTTCTTTGGCCTCACGAGCAGACATAATTGCCGCTCGATGTAGCCCCTTGATTTGGGTCAACAATGCATTGAGTTGCTTCTGAGTGCGTGATCGTTCAATCCTCTTATCTTCAGGGAGCTCTATGCCTTGTGTAGCTTCAATCATTGTGAGAATTTGGTGGCAGAGGAGGCGTGTACGGTCCGCCACAGCAAGACACTCCCGGAGGGCAGGGTCTGTGATGATTTCTTGGATGGTCATGATACCCTTGCTTTTCTCTGCGATAAAAAGTGGATGGCGGTTTCTCTCTCGAGTGTGTCGCTGTGGGTAGCGTAAAGAGGATGCGTGTGATGGCTGTTGGTGGAGCAAACAAGCAAGCGGTGAGTTTGGGGAGAACCAAATCACAAGAAATTCTCGGTGTTCTTGGCGAGCAGACCTTCTCGTTCTTGCTCCCCAAGAACCACATTTTTGACGCCCCACCCCCAATTTATTCCACATCTACTTGACTCCACCAATACTCCGCCCAATACTCTACCGCGCCTCAGCAACAACTTAACTACGCCGTAATCAATAGGTGCATGAGACATTGCTACTTCTAGTGCAAATACGGTACAATGCAATACATTCGCTTCTTGAAAACCCCCCGGTTTGTTTACACCAACGACGGGCGCTCTGGGACAGTATTAGCCTTGGTCACTATCACATCAGACCTAGGAGAGTCCTTTTTCCTTCAGGATGTGGCCTTGACGGCCAAATTACTTGACGGTAAAAGCTGGACATCTTTGCCACTTTCGGTTACTAGGCATACCTGGAAAGCTGGCATGAGAACCCTGAAAATTGAGCTGGACCTTGTCATCAAGCAAAAGGAAATATTCCACCGTGCTGTTGTACTCTCCGTCTCTAGCGAGCAATCTGCCGCCGACGATCTTTCGCAATTAGAAGCTGCCGGCTCATTAGTTCTCTCAGCATATAGCTCTCCATTTAGACCTTTAGGCGGCATCGAGGCCGAAGGGTATGTCGAACGGAGATTGACAATTGGCCGGAAAATGGCTTTACCGGTGTGGGAAGAAACCGGGGAGAGCATTGCCAGGCATATCTGGTATGTAAAGTAACCATCCTGATTCTTTTAGTGTACAAACTAGCTCATATGCGCAGGGACGGAGGGCTTGCATTGGCAGCATATCTTGCACAGAACATTCCCACCTCTAAGGTTGATAATGAAGGCAAAAGGCTAGATGCCCTTGACAAAATTCTCGGGCTACCCGAGGATCTTGAAGTTCTGGAGCTCGGCAGTGGGTAAACAGTCACCTTTGATATGGTTCAAACCGATAAACTTACATTGGAAGGTGCGGCATTGTTGGATTGGCTTTGGCCTCACTCTATAAGAATTGCCGCGTCACCTTAACAGATTTGCCTCTTGCAGAAGAGATTATCGTTAGGAACCTCAGGTGTTCAGGCTCGGAGGGAAACGTAAACTTTAAACCGCTGGATTGGGATCAAAATATCCCAGAACCTCACGGCTAGGCCAATCAGGCTTATTATGGTTGCGGATTGCACATACAACTCCTCTAGCGCGCCCTCTTTGGTTCGAGCGCTCGTAGAGCTCTCCAGGAGGTCCCCGGGTGCGGTTACATTGCTTGCACACAAAAGGAGACACGATAGTGAAGACGTGTTCTTTCAATTGATGGATAAGTCATTTCGGAAAATTGAGCAAATTCAATACGCCCTGGGCACCGATTCTAGCGAGGAAGCCACCAATGTGGATATTTACATATTCAAGTTATCTTGATACCTGCCTATCCTTCTCTGATCACCGTTCATTTTTGATCATCCCCATATCAGTCTATCACAGAAATTCCAGAAATCGATA
This sequence comes from Tuber melanosporum, assembly GCF_000151645.1. Classification (NCBI taxonomy): domain Eukaryota; kingdom Fungi; phylum Ascomycota; class Pezizomycetes; order Pezizales; family Tuberaceae; genus Tuber; species Tuber melanosporum. Next base: position 266,001 of record NW_003299143.1, on the reverse strand, counting down.
CTTTATTATGTTCTCATGTAAAAATAATTTGTTACTAGTACCAGTATTCAAATCGATACTAGTTCGAATGACAAGGCTTCGGTACCCAAGGACCGGAACCGTTCCACCCACCCCGTGAAACACGGCAGATGAGAAAGGCCGGTTGGGTCTCATCGGGGTGTAAGACAGCATGAGAGCCAAATGCTCGAGCACTACTTGCGGTGCTGGTTCTGCAGCTAAGCTGCGGGTCAAGTGCACTTCTCACAAAGAAACCCTTGCCTTGGGCTTCCCATAGGTACCATAGATACAGTGCAGTAAGGTGCATGCGAGTATGGTGCGAGAACAGTGGTGTCACATGGATATATTCTCTCTGGGGCATAGCTCTTGCGGCTCTAAGGCGCAGAGTAACAACCAATATCTGCTGTGCGAGAGTGGGCATCACTAGCGGCAGAGATGCCTCGGTTTGACGCGAATTCCTTTAATTCCGGGCGAGGGAATATCCATTCCTTCCAGCACCAGAAAAAACGTTCTCACCTACCATTCGAGGAATTCCCTGTGAAGTTCTGGTTGGTTGTTTGGGGATGGCAGAGAGAGGTTTCCCTTCCTAGATAAACTATGACACACCCTTTCTGAGCCATACTCTGCCTGGTAATACTCGAGTGGACAACACTCCAATTGATTCCGAAACTTCACCCTTATCAGATACTGGAGCCTGCCTTTCACGGATTCCGGCATGCTTTTATCACCAAGTTCGATGTTCGTATTCTACTTTACAAGTATCATATCGGAAATATTTCCTGATCCCAGCATAGGCGGTGACACGAGATGATTTTCTGGAATATTCATTTTGGGAAAAGTAATCAATAAACACCTAACATGCGCTCCGCCAACTCTGGAATTGTAGCACTGCTATTGAGATGACCACGTGAGCAAAAATACCTGATCGCAACTCTTAAAAAGACGTCTAGGGCCTATTTGTGATGGCTCCGGCCAAACTTGTTCACCAGGGGGTTCGGCACTGGGAGATAGGAAAGACACCGGAGAGAAAAAAATAAAGCAGGGGGGATACATTTTCATATCCGTGGTACGGGTAGGGGTTGAGGAGGCTGAAAGTGACAAAATCTGCAAGGGCGATCGTGGAACTTCTGGAAGCCAATTTCTTGGTTCGGCGACCAATTCAGCCACCTAGATAGATTTTGCATGGGACAAAATGGATTTTCCACGTTACAATTCTTTTTCCTACTCGCTAAGAGCTAGATGGCTTCGTTCCGGCATACAAGTACTGTAATCCTTGCTTCCCTTTCACCCCCTTTGTTGCCATTCAAGGGCGAAGGGTTCCTACTCAAGTAGGAGGGGGGCTCGATGTATCAACAACGGGGGTTCAAGCTGCGAAACCTGACGACAAAACACGCGGGTACTCGTACTGGTATTATGGTTCACCTACATCCTTCGTTACCCGGAGGGGGGAATGACTGATATTGCGTGTAATATGCTGCTGTTTCACGCGCACACCTACACAAAACTGATTCTTTGATTTCATCTTCTCGTGGTGTATGAAGCCCGAAAAGGTATCTAGGGGAACAGATTTGTTGGTTGTTTTTTTCCTTTTCTTTTCTAGCTATGCAGCTGGTAACGGTACGGCAGTCAGCAGATCTTCCAGCTCCCCGGAAGACTGTCAATAAGTAGCGGTACTTCGTTTCTTTATCTCGTCGACGAAGTACGAGTACGGTAGTCTCCTAGAGGTCACGTTTGTGATCAAGTTAACTTACCAAGGCAGGCCTTGCCATCAACCCCCTTCCAATACCGGTAACTTATAATGTGATACCTGACCACCATCGAACTCAACTCCATCACTGAGATGGGCGATCTCCCACACTCTCTCCTCTCGAACTTTCCCATCCCTCCGGGTGAAAAGTATAACCGGTCCCAACTATTTTCACGGAAAAATAGCGCCGACCACAGACAGGCAAAGCAGTCACTCAATCACTCTCTCATTCTCTCAAGAAAGGACAAATACAGGGAATACAGGAGCAGGCACGAGGAAGGGGCAATAATTGATTTTTTTTCTCTCCTCCCCCTATGAGTACTGTCACATCCAATCGATCCCTCTGAGACTTTGTGGCCAGCGCCCCTCCCACCAATTTTTTTTTCATCCACAGCCACTGGTCCAAAGGGAAATTTCCCTATCCTATCATAAAGGTGATACACTTCGAGAAAAGGGTTGAGGCTACAGGGTACCTGAATGCGGAGGCGAAGTAAGATTTTTTCCTTTCTTTTCTTTTTTTATGGATGGTGGAAGAGAATCAGGGGAATCGGGGGACTCGGCATGACCTAAGACTAAAATCGCAGTCAGTGAGAGAAATATCACTCGAGTGATGCAGGTTTGGACGAGGAAGAGGGGCAGCACACTAGAATTGACTGGCATCAGGCGGGGGACGGGTCTTGAACAGAGAGGGAATTTTGGGGGGGGAATAGATTCTCTTCGAGCTAGTCAAGACGAGTTCACTGGTTCGGAGAGTGATTTTTTATGTGTTTGTATTCATACCGGCAGCTAGTTTTTCACCCCTCTCCCTCTTTCTGGCCTTTTTTTAGACCACGGAAAGATCCAGAGAGGCCAGTGTCACTCTGCAGCTTTGCTTTGAAAACTCAGGTGGGTCACTCTTGATCTCCCACAATGCTTCTCTATTCCAAGAGCCCTCCTATAAGTCGGGTCGACGTTTACTCGAGCGTTGGATCAGGGCATTGTAAGATGTTGATTGATGACCGAGACAGAGACTTGGACAGCAAGAAAAAAGGGGGCGAGGTCAGTGAGATGGATGAAGTCTGTGGTGGAGGTAGTGCTTGGTTTCGTGCAAGCAAAGGTGTATGTATGTATGTAATGTGTAAGACATCATAAACCAAGAGTCTTGAGAGGGGGAAGAAGGAAAAAAAACACAGTGAAGGGGAAGCAACGTAACTTCTTCATCTACTCATCCGCCGTCACCTCCATACATAGTGCCCGCCTCCGAAGATTGTTAGTCTTGCCTTTTCTCCACCCCCCCCCCCACCTTCTCTCCTTAGCTGTCTGCCCTTCTCTTTATTTCCCAAGCATTCCCCCTTCATCTCCTTTCTTCTTTTCCTCCTCTTTTCCACTCATCTGTCCATCGACTTCATCGCTTTTCTGTTATTGGTTTATTTTTTCTTGCCAAATTGATTTCTTGCTTTGGTCCCTGCCTCACTCCAGAGAATAACTTGGGCTGAGCAAAAAAAATCAGGAGAAAGAAGGAAAAGAAAGGACGAGAAGAGACCGGTACCTCATTGGGGAGCATAAATAAAAGAAAAAAGTTTTTGCTGCACATACGCAGCAGTCATCTCAAAACATTCAATATTCTCCTGGATACTGGGTAGCTGGGTCATCTAGTGGACACACGCATCAGTAGCCCTGCTGTTTCTTCCCCGCTCCTCACCCCTCATCCATTCAGCCCGCTCTTTCACCTCTTTCACGGTAGTCCTATATCCAGGAACGGGGCGCAGGTTCTACGGTAGCGATCATCAGGAAAAAGTGGTAGAAAACTTTTGACACCCGACCGCATATTCCTCTCACACGTAACTACGCTCTCACCTCGCTTTACTCGGTACTCTCTTTGGCTCGCGCATTAGGGCATTCGAAATAATTTGTGTCTTGCTGCAAGCGCCAGCCACACCACGCCGACTAGCGGACCGACCAACAAGCAACTCGAAACATATGCCACTGGGGCCCGCGGCTCTTCTTTAAAAGCCTCCCTCCACGCTCCCACGCTCCCACTTCACGCCTTTGACTACCAAAGGCGTCAATCTATCGTCCACCACGGCTCGCAGATTCTTGCTTAGGATATCTCTCAAGATTTTATCTACTCGACCCTTTCGGAGTACCCTTAATAACATACCACCTCCGGAGACCTTCGTCCACAACAGTTGTTTTAGGGGTTGCTAGTTTGAGGCCACCAAAACTTCAATCTCAATTCCTTCCTCTGCTGCATAGTTCTCGCCATCGCTTCCTTCCTCTTAAGGAGGAGGGGTCGAGGCGGTCGCCCTTCGTCAACTTCGAGTGTGTTCGGTTTCGTCCACCTTAACAGGAAGTTTTGCGCTATCATTACCAATTCTTGGGCTCTTAGGGCTTGGATTTCCCAGAGTTTACCATCAATCAATTTCGACATATGAGTCCTTCTGAAACCGCTGCTTGGCCACCCATCGCTCTTTCCTCCCACTCCGAGAGTTCCTTTCAACTTCGGTGCCCTCAAGTTATGGCTCCTTCGGCACTTGCATCATCAAGCCCAATCTCCCCAGTTGCCACTCAGTATAGCTCTAAGAGACGCATCAGTTCGGCCGCCACCAACACAAAGAATTCTGCGCAGACTTTAATCTCTTGCGCGTTGCAAACACGTATCAACAGCATCAATCCCGATGAGTGTGAGGCAGGTGGTGAGGACGCCTTCTTTGTGGCAGACCTTGGCGAGGTTTACCGCCAGCACATGCGCTGGAAGATTAATTTGCCCAGAGTGGAGCCTTTCTATGGTAGGAATCATCATTCTTCATCGTATTCGAAAATATCCAACTAACTTGGCGCAGCTGTTAAGTGCAATGGTGACGAGAAGGTCCTAAGTCTTCTTGCTGCATTGGGAACAGGATTCGACTGTGCATCTAAGGCAGAGATCCAACAAGTCTTGAACCTCGGCGTTAATCCATCTCGCATAATCTATGCAAACCCTTGCAAAACAGCATCCTATATTCGCTACGCAGCTGAGGAGAACGTCCGTATGATGACCTTCGATAACGCCGAAGAACTTTATAAGGTGAAAAAGTTTTTCCCGCATGCCCGGCTTTTCCTTCGCATTTGCACCGACGATTCCAAGGCTTTGTGCCGCCTTAGTCTTAAGTACGGCGCTCCATTGGATTCCACTCGTCATTTGTTGGAATTGGCCAAGGATTTGCGATTGGACGTGGTAGGTGTTAGTTTTCACGTGGGGTCCGGGTCATACGACCCTACCGCATTCTTAACTGCCGTTCAGGATGCCCGCAGGGTGTTTAACGAAGCAACAGAGGTTGGCTACGATTTACGCACTTTGGATGTCGGAGGTGGTTATGGAAATGACAACTTTGAAGAAATCGCCGCAGTTCTTGGGCCGGCCATTGACGAATATTTCCCACCCAGCGTCCGCGTTATTGCTGAACCCGGCCGCTATTATGTTTCCTCAGCATTTACAATTGCAACTCACATCATTGCACGCCGTACTGTTCAGGAGGATGGGTCCCGCAACCCCTCTTACATGCTTTACCTCAATGATGGTGTTTACGGAAATTTCTCGGGCATCCTATTTGATCACCAGAAGCCAGTTCCAAAGGTATTGAAGCGTGGCGACAAATACTTTTTCGGATCGACCCCCACCGATTCTCAATTGACCAAATACTCCATCTGGGGACCAACCTGTGACGGCATTGATTGTATATCCTCTTTCAGCAATTTGCCCGAGGTTTTGGAAGCGGGCGATTGGCTCTATTTCAGTGACATGGGAGGTTTGTATTATCATCTCTCTGGTTTACGATGCAGGTGACTGATTGTTTATCTAGCCTATTCTAAGTGCTCGGCGACCAAATTCAACGGCTTCAGTGATAATCACGACGTTGTCTACGTTGTGAGCGATCCAGGAGCGTTGGCACTTCTCCCCTAAGCAGTTACCGATGAGCAACTATCCAGTTGCACATTGCGAACTTTCGCGATGGAAATTTAGGTTGGGCTATTATTTAGGCCAATTGTGACAACATTTTTTTATTTATATATTTTTTATATCTTTTGGCCTTAGGTGTTTGTTTCTTTTCTTAATCGTATAATATTACATGGCTATGTATAGATGGCTTCGAGCGTTTTTATTCTACCCTACACCTTGAATGTTTTCCTTTTTTTCCTTTCACTTTTGTCATTTTTTACAGACATTTCATTTGTCAAACATGTTGATCATGTTGTGGTTATTTGAGATTTCTTGCATTTTGAGGTTTCATTTTATTCTCGGGAAAAAGTTCTAGAAGGGGATCTCATTGACGAGTGAACGGAGAAATACACGTTTGATTGGTTGGTTCAGTCTATGTTATCGAGGTTGGAGGGAAATAATAAGTTGGTTGTATATTGGACCATTATTTTGCTGTAATTGATATCACAGTTTCATGCAGTATCATCGCTGCTCCGCCAGCCACCACAACCTCACTCACTTGGAGAGCCATTAGGCTCTCCATTCGATCCCCCTTACAAATCCTGTATAGTACCGGCAACGGTAATCTACCACTGCACGGGTCAGCTGCTCATTCACTCCCCGGCGCTTGTGCCAACCCTCAGCTCGACCCCCGCCCCCCCACCTCCCTCCTTCATCCAGTTCAGTAGAGTAGTAAATCACATCAAGTATGATACTGCCATACCGCAGACTCATCTCATCCCATCCTTCACCCATCCACTCATCCACTCATCTACACCGCACCGCACCCCCGCATAGTAACAATCCACCTGCGGCGTCTACGCATGGGCACTGTAAAAAAGATTACTGTAGGCCAGGGCCTTACTAACAAAACTGATTAGCTAACTAATGAGCCGACTCACCAACCGACAGCCAACATAGTACAGCATGGATACCGATGCAGCAGCACCGAAACAGGGACGACGAACGGTGCACTGGTTGGGCTACCGTAGTCTAGTGGTGAGACCGGTTAGGCCTAGCTTAATTACCCGGATGTGTGATTTGCCACGAGAGGTATCCTAGTTTGGGCGGTAAGGCGTTGGTGGCAGAGGCGGGGGACAGAATTACAGTAATGTACCAATCTTGCACCATAATATCATACTCGGGTACTTTCTGGCGGTGCGTACAGAAAGAAAGAAATTGGAGGTGGAAGAATGGAGGAAGCTGAGAGGTATTTGAGGATTAACCTTGCATAGTTTCCGTATCAGACTATGGTACTGCCGGATCCCACATGTGAGGCATTTTTTTTCTTTCTCTTCTTCTTCTCTTCTTCTAACATACATTACGGTACTTGTGTGTGTGTGGGGGGGGGGGTTCGTTGTATGATACTTGTAACGGTCCAGCTTACGGGGCAGAGGTTGGATTAGTCTATCGCGATGTTATCGCGGAGTTTTTGGGCTAAGCTTAGGCGTGGGGGGGGGGTATCCTACTTGTAAAAAGCGTTGGATCGATCCTAACTATCATACTAGTACAGTACTCGTACAGTACGGTATTAGGGTAAATTCGGGAGTTTTGCCTATTCAGACTGGATCCGGACTGGACTTGAAACTTGTTCGTGTACTGTATCGTAGATATCACTATGTACAGTACGAGTAGGTTAAGTACGGTACGGTACTTGTACGAGTACCGTAGCCTAAGAATTGTAAGAATGCGGACGGACATTGGTCCATCACAGTCAATTCCTATTATCACACTAGGGTACCCGCATCCCCCCAGAAACACACCAGGCAGGAGCAACGTCAGAAAGAAAAAAGGAAAGGGAAAAAAAAAAAGAAGAAAAAAAAAAAAAAAAGACCTCTACGGCAGTCTAAGAGTTTACCGTAACTGCATTATAAGTTTAGGTAGGTGCTACAAAAAAACACCCCCCCCACCACCCCCAGCGCGACCGACCGACAACAGCCTACGCCGGTCCAGTGCAGCCCTACGGACCGGACCCGGACTCACTCGGAAGTTCAGTTAGGTCGTGGTGGTGGTGGGGGGAACATATTATTAAGGTGACCCATCCTCTCATCGCTGGTTGATGTCACAGCTTTTCCTTGCCAATCTGAGGACGATCGGGAGAAACCCAGAGTAGTCTACTTACTTGTACAGTACAGTACTAGTATAGTACCGGCGGAACATTTTCCCGTCCTACACGGAGGTAAAAAAACAATAATAACAATAATAATAATAATAATTACATTTACGACATCATATGAGTCGGTTGGATAATTGCCAGTTGCGGGTGTGCATTGGTAAGGGTAGGTACGGTAGGGTACCGGGGGAGTAGGAAAAATGGTATATAGTGAGTTATCATGGATGCCAAATCTCTTTTAATGACCGAGCTGGTTCGGGAATTCGAGCCTCTTCTAAGCTTTGCCTGGGTATGTATGATATCGTCGTGTTATCGTCGTGGCCTTGCTATGTTCGGCCTTGAGGTTTATCAGCCGAGGCTTACTATATAGTATTATCATTATTATCGCCTTTGCGCTTTTGTGTCCCTCTTTACTAATTCGAAAAGTCTTATTGATTGCCGCTGGTGATTATTAGCGCTTCTTCGATTTCCTTGTGAAAATGAAAATGAACAAAGAAAAAAAGAAAAAAAAAAGAAGGGAAATAATTCCTAGTGGTAGAACCCCCCCTCAGATCGAGTTACTATCTATTCAACTCATTTGCCGTGTTCTGTGTTTGAATATCTTGGGCGAACGAGAGAGTCCGGTTTGGGGGGAGTTGGTGGTGGAGAGGGATGGCATGATAACCGTACTTTGGTGGTCACATAGGGACAGGCTTGGGTTACTTGATGTGCCTTGGTACGGTAAGTAAGGCTTCTTGCTTGGATCTTGTGGCGAACCGTGTGTTTTATGAGGGCTACAATATTACTCGTATGGTGCAGTACCGGCTCTATAAGTTACATGTGTCCGGGATAAATTGAGAGAATAGTTAATTTAGGCTGACCTGCCAAATGAATGATGCCTATTTTGTAGGAAAACATCTTCCCTAGCATCTGTACTCGATCGGGTGCTGGTTCTATACTCGTAGTCTAATAATATTGTATCGCATTATACAGGTATTTAGGTCCCTGCAGGAAGATTGTCCGGGAAGACTGAGTAGAAACTAGAAGTCCTCACATGCCTATGACGCGGGCTCCTAGCTCATGAGGTACGTTTGCTATAGGTACGCATATTACTACATAGCAGTTACTAAGACATCCACTGTGTATTCTCATGTTAACCGTGCACGGTACCTAGTTTCTGGGTTATTTGAAAATCTTGAACTCTAGCTATGGTGGGCGTTCTGATTGGCGATTGGAGGAAAGATTTCTCATAGCCAATCATCTTAATTGCTATTAAGCTTCCTTGAACAGTGTCACCACTCTATCATCAGGTAATTTGTCGACCCATGCGTGGGTGGCCGTCGGTCACTGGGTTGGCTTTCCCTGCTCCTTCGAGTACTCGTACACGGCATCACACCCCAGAGTCTCCCCGAGAGTGGGAGAGGGGATACTTGGATGTTTTCTCCACCAATTGGTACTCGGGTTAATCATCCAGGCACTGCATATCCACTTCACCGGTGGAGTGTGCAGTTTCCTTGTTCAATTCCGGCTCACCAACCAGCAATTGACCCCAGGGACTGGGTTCATATATCTCGTCGGGCGGGACCGAGAGTTTGGCGAGCGCGTGTGGGTTCGGTTACGCCCGTTCGACCTTCGAGAAGCCTGCTGATCCGGGTCAACTGGCAGACTCGGTCAGTAGTTCCTACGGGAGGGGAATTTCCCAAAGTAGTTTCTGAACAGCACATTTGACCCCGGGGGGCCGACCTTACCGATCTATCCACTCTTCCGCCGCGATTGCAGTAAAGCAACGCGGAGGGCTCGGGAGCAGCAAAGAAAAGAAAAAAGAATTCTGCATTTGTAATCATTGTCAAAGGGCCAACCCCATCTATACTCGTCAAGTATGAATCCGTTGGATGGATACTAGGAGGGGTTTTTCTCCCGTGGATGACTTGAAATATCGATCCCCCTCTACAAGCTTCTCCATATGTGAAATTTACAGAATTGGGGGCCACCTACGTGAACTAACCTGACCGAAGTTGCCTTGGTGCGTTCGGTGGGCTATGAGAATGCCCGTGTGTTCGCGCCCACTTTGGGTGACCGGTGTGCGGATAAACTGGCCATCCCGGATCAAAGAGCTTCAACCCATGGGCCCCGGAATCCAGTCCTGCAGGAGAGCCCCCAGGCGTGAGCACGGGATATAAACAGGTGTTCGAGGAGGAGACCCAAAAAAACGGAAGTGGAAGTTTCAATGCAGGTCGAGGCCAGAAACAAATAGGACGAAAGTAGAAAGATTAGCGCAAGAGGCCAAGATAGCCAGGAACTGCCAAGGGTGGTCAATGCAGTACAACCACCGCTACAAGCTGCATTTGGTCCTGTAGGTTATTGATCCGAAAAGGTCTAGGCTGGGCGATAACTGTATATTGCGCAATCAGCGGCTTACCGGCTGCCCCGGAAAGTAAGGTAAGCGAGCGAGTGAAAGAAGGTTTAATGTTGGAGCAAAGAATGGAGACGAAGGGGGAAGGGCGCTCTGTGGTTCCTTTGACAAGTTCTAGCTACTTTCCTGACCAGAAGGGATTTGGGGGTAAATTAATTGGGCACAGAGTAATCGGAGGAGATAACCGAGAACGGCCTGCCGCTAAACAAAAACGGAATATATGTTAGATATCCATCATGCTATGTGCCACGCCGTTTATCCCATTGGTTCCCGGGACCCAGAGGGACCAACTTCAAGGATTTGCCCATCTATGGTGGGGCAACTGGTGAGGCATCCACTCAATTACCCAAACTGTGCTTAATCCCATGTTAGAATTTTTTATGCCGCATCCGCGACACGCACGAGGCTAACCACTGCGGGGCCGCACCGAGCTTCATCTGATGGAGGAAGCTTTGCATATTCACAGACCCCACATCCAGGACAAGAGAATACCTGGCGATGCGAGTCAATATACGCTGGGACCTATATAGTACCACACAGGCGTTATATGCAGCAACTGACAGAGGTTTGGTACCGGTTTTGAAAGAGAAGTGCCGTGGTATTAAAAAATGGGCCCCGCAATTCCTCAAAGAGAAAGGTTGTGGGGGGGCGGTTGCTTTTGCAAGGCAAGCTCAAGGATTAAGCTCTGCACGATCTGTATGGCTGAAAACTGTGTGACCACAAGCAAGCACCTGGGAAGTGTTTATGCCTGGAGCACGGGCGAATGTGAACGTCGTGGAAGGTAAGTTGGTAGGACATTACAAAACGGGGAGGCGCTGGTAGGCGGTAATTGTCGGGGTCATAGGGGAGTAAACTGGAGAGAGTCAGTGGAGTATATAGCCAAGGGCAATCACCGGCACACGACTACCACCGAAATAATCGACATTTATGTTACTGGAGTGAAATTGTTTGGGAGTGGCGTCAGGTCAGCTCAATCCAACCGCCAACGCGACTAGATCTTCGGACGATCGTGGATCGTTGTTCGGAAGAGTCTCAGATTAATCGGATCGTCTCTGCAGCAGTGTGTGCAGATCCTAGTGTTGAGGTTTCGTGTACCAGCAAAATTTCGAGGCTCTGGGATTAAGATGCGGCTCAATTATGTAGCCAAGCCATTGTCAGTACTCGAGTAGTTAAACCGAGACGCGAGGCCGTTCGGAAAGTTGAGCTTCAATCAACATCGTCTGTCTTACAAAGTACGATATCCCGTGATCCGGATTCGTGATAGCTGATCTGTTTCTAGCATGAGCACTCGCATACAATGCCAAAGCGAGATGGAGTTGGGAAATTTCGATGCCACGCTCAACACGTGTTGTAAGATCGTCTTTCTTCCTTTGTAGTCCGAGTAACAGCTCGGTCAACCTGATAATAGGTATCCGGGGATCTTCGGAAACCCCATGCTAGCTTCGTCACAGGGTCGAATTCTTTTAGAAAATAAAATAGAAATAGACCATCAAGTAAGAGCACTGATACTTGTGTGTGTGACGCTTGGCGATAGTCTTGTCATGTGTATCCCGGTGGTGCGATTTTGAATACCGTGCCCCAAAGAGGAAACTATCTAGTGTTACCTGCGATGGAACATGTTTTTATTCCGTACCCTTCTCTGGTTTAGGAACCACTCTCCCCGGAATTCCTTATAACCGCAGAGCTAACCACTGTTTTGCGCGATATCCTAAGCAGGGGCCTTCCGTAGGAAAGAACCCACTGCGGGATTTTGGGACACGCTTTAGACATGGAGCGAGGTAGATGCCATCTTTGGTCATTGGGTAATTAGGTATCAGCCACAGTTACAGAGTACCGAATTATGCCATCAACAGGCAGTTGAAGAGTTCACTAGGGATTGCTCGCCCCCCCCTTCTGCTTCTTCAGGAGCTTCACTTAATTTGCCGTTAGGGGGGTGAGCCCACTCTTGTTCCGTTTCTCAGCGCTATCTATGTGCACTGTCTCGCTGTGAAGTCCGACCAACTTCACCCAGCGGCTGCTCACAGATCTGTTCTCAGTCATATGGGCCACACGAGACGCATGGTGAACCACTTCTTATGAAGGCACCGTAATCGGGTTCAGAGAGCTGACATCTATCCAGCCCTTGCACCAGTAAAGCACAGTGGTTATTCGTCGACGGGCTGTTGTTTCTGGTATTTCAACCCGGTAAGTAGAATCGACAATTGCTTATGCTGTAATGACTCCCTAGGTGAGTGTGGCAGATATATCAGTAGGTTGCACTGTAAGAGCCATCTTTCCGAGATATGCTGACCAATGAGTTCTGTCGACCAGTTTCTAGCCCTAAAGTTATTAGGTTCCTTGCCATTGTACTACCCTAAATGTAGCCGTGGGCGGAAAATGTGCATATAAACTTTAAAATACGAAGATCAAGTGCCCCGCCGTATTTCATTGTAGTGAGTCATTCAAAACCAAGGTCTGTACTCGAGTACAGCTACCCTGAGTATAGCTGAGCCTTGTTGGCACAGATAACTCCTAGAGGGAAACACCCTGCCTTGGTATGTTAGTATCCCCGGACCAATTGGGAAGGAGGCCCATTTTAGAGAGCGGGAGGCATAAACCTTCTCATGCTCTAAGTTACTCAATCAGGGAGATAAATTCCACTCGCCTTCCGCATTTGAAGGCAAGGTTACCCAAGTCCTCGGCCTCTATTTTGTTCTGGACCTGTATAACTGGTATATATAAAAAGAACAGAGTATAGGACTCACTTACCCCACTGGTATCGAAACTATGTTATTTTCTATGCTAAAGTAGCCTTAAGGCTCGTCATAGGTGTGCGTAGGCGTAAGGAATGCTGTACTTGTTTATACTTCTCCAAAACCATTGCACAGGCCCTCCTGTGATACCAGCCTTAGTTATAGGGGTTTCCGATCCGGTCCTCCGACCGGTATTCCCCAATCCAGCAAAGAGGGAATCCCGCGGATAAGGTATCAGAACCCAGTATAGTGCTTACCCACCCGTTGTTACGATGATGTAAACGCGATCCTTCGTGAGAAGTCTTATGATTTCGGGCCAACTATCTCGTATCCACATGAAATTGGCTGAATACGGCACGCTCCCCAGCCCGCCAGGCATACGCACCCACCCAACACCCTTACACAATGACACAGCCGTCCCTGCACTCTACCGCACCCGTCCACAACACCCTTCCAAGAAGACCAGAAGCTTCATCAAGTCGCACTTGGGTGGGCGGTAAGGATAGCCATGTAATCAAGGTATGTAGGTCTTTAGCCGTAGTTTCCGGGCCTAGATTTATGCGAGCATATGAGTTTTCAGGCTCGTACCACCAACACATGCCAGTCGTGCGCTCATGGACAGATCCAAGCTGCTTAGAATATGCCTCCACATACACCCTCAGATAGCATTGAAATGACTTCATTAAGCAAATGCATTCACCGGATAAATCCAATCCGGTACTACAATCGGACATGACCGTACCGTTAGGAGCCTTGCCATAGCTTTCTATCATCACAAGTCACTCGGATCCACAACTTTTGTCGTTCGAATTGTATGACAGTGCGTATGTTCTCGATGGGTAAACTGTTAAAAAGAAAAACCACGGGGTTCCCTTCACCAAGAATGTATGTCCATTCAAGTGGCAAGTTGATTGCAAATACTTACTCAAGAATTCAAGTTCGGTTCGCAACCGAATCCCTTTGAGGAAGTTAGAATATCCGTGATCAACTTGTAAGCCGGTGCGCAGGAAATACATCGCGGTAGGAATTGTGAACCATTGTAGATTCCCGAATGACCCCTCGCTAAGTCAGAGAAAGAGGATAGCTTCTTGGAAACATGGAATCCTATAGTGAAGTGTTGGAAGAGACGAAAAAGGAGGGTGGGTCGTGTTATCGAAGATAATGATTCTAGCTAGAAGGAGAAGAGAGTAGAAGGAGAGGAGAGTATAGCATCCGAGAAGATAATTTCATGAACAAGAAGGTGACGTAAGTAGTGACAGGGCCTTACTTGAGACTATGGTAAGAGTACAGCTATGATTTCCAACATGAAGGGTTCTTCATCTCATGTATCATGCAACAAACACTAAAAAAGAGAGGAAAAAGATCGGCCCGATAATTGACAGGCATAGTAATGCAATAAACAGACCTCCTGCTATGGGCACGGTAGGATCTCCCTTGGGAAATAAAACGATCCATCTGGGACTATCTTACCAGAGATTATTGGTCCTAAAGTGTCGTCCCATGTCGGGCCGTTAATTGTCAAATTTGATATCCAGAAGTAAGGTGACAGCCCCCGGGGCTTCCCAATCCCACCAGCAACTCCCCGGGGCCCTCGATCGCGGGCTATTAGCCATGCGCGAAGAAAAAAATTGAATCATAATACTATTGTTGCTAAAGTTTCCTCTGGTCATATAACATCACTCGGTCTTGCCTCCCGTCATCTGAAGCAAATAGAGAAGATAGTAGGGGTTTCCATGAAGAGTTTTGAGTATAATAGAATGAGAGTGAATAACAATTGACTTGACTTCTTGATCTCTCCCTTCACCCATCATGAAAGTGGATGATAACTATATACTACACAAAAGTCAATCTCGCAAATATCCATCACATCCGGGAGCTCCACCCCCTCCAATCTGCAACACTTCAAACCGCTCCCAAACCACCCCTCCCGTCTCCTCACATAGGTCCAGAGTGCTCCTCGATACCTCTCCTTGCAGGCGTCTAGGCCGCTCCTTGTTTGAGGTTATCAGGAAACCCCCGACAACCACTGCCACACTACATCATCCAGGCCTGTTGAAGTTGGCGGAACAAATCTTCTCCCTGGTATAATACGAGATATGTTGGGCGGTTATAATAGGCCCTAGTCTCAGGCCAAAGATATGATACCCTAGCAGCATGGCTGTTCCGAATAGAGGTCATAGAACTCAGTCGCGATTTCAAATACCCCATCACGAGCTTCGTTGCGACGATGACCTCTTCACTCAGAACACTTGATTATTTTTTGGGTACTGTTGGTGTATACTCCTTATTGTACATATCACAGGAAATCATTATGTTTCTCCTAAGTGATAGCTAATGTATAGTGTAGCGCTACTGATGGGGGTTTAGAACCAGTAGTATTCTCAGAATCCTCAACTCGAGTGGATTCCTTGCATACATCTCCATACTTCAAATAAGGAAATAATCGTATCGGCCATCCCACATTCATATATCCAATTTATGAAGGTAAATATTGATGAAAAGAAAAAAAGAGAGAGAAGCAATATAGTAACTTCAGGTTTTCCAAAAGTGTTATCCTATAGTGTAGGAAGATTAAAAACATTATGATGTACAAGCACTCATGTTAAATTGCAACATATTGATCAACCAAGACAATGAATACTAAGATATTTTATTAGCAATTATTATACTTGTAATGTTTTAGTATTTAAGAAGCACAGTCACGCTCCAGTGTTCTAGACCCCACTCTACGGGATTTTTTGCTGTCCCTAATAAGTTTTTGAGAGATTTGCTCAATATATTATATTATTATACCCACAAATCTATCCCACTGCTGATCAGCGGTTAATTTTGTCCACGCACAATACTATATTAAACTATGGTAATGGGATAAGGAACTTTAAATATATTAATTTTTTAAGGTACTTCACTATACTCATTAATTCTCTGAACTATACGATTAGCATATGAGTAGTATTGAAGGGTTTGATCATTCTTATCCTGAGTGATAGTTGATAGATAGTTTTGTCACATGGGAGGTAAAGAAAAGTAATATTAGGAAGAGTTAAAGAAGTAGGACTAGCGCGAGTCATTGTTCTGGAGGTAGTACTTCCTGCATATTACCTATGATACATTTTATATCATCAAACTTCCCCCAAACTGTCCACAGTGCATGCAGCTGTTTGCTAAATCCCCCTGTTCGTAGATCTCTCCCCCCATGTTATCGTACTTAATCACATCTTCTTATCCTAGATATTCCACTGCTAGTCTATGATGCTCCAACCAATAGCCCAGATAATGCCGTCTTTCGTGCCCTTAAAACCTGCCATTTTAGCCCATCACAGCCATCCCATCACCCAAACGAGACCACCATTCTCCCATACGCACTATGATACCATACATCATTCAAAATCCCACGAAAAAAAACCCCCATGGCTCGGGCAGTGACCAGAAACCTTCGCCCCCCGGACCAAATATGACTCATCAAAACTTACCCCCTGAGTCCTCCAAGACACATCCACAGCACTAAAGACCCACCGGTATGATAGTTATCTACCATACTCCATACCGAAGACCATCCGTAGCATAACCAATGACCCCCCCTCTACGCTATCACGACGAAACCCCACAAACAACCTCCCATATCTACACACCACAACCACACTATCAACCTTAACCAAATGCATAAGCATCCTTCCCGCTGGGCACTATGGGTACCAATAGTGCATCGCAGAGAACCGGCCAAAATACACAATTACCTCAAACCCCTCTCTATCTGAGCTCCAATCATAAACTGTGGTGCAAAAAAACATACGCAATCCACACCTCCCGCATATCACTTCGTCCAATATTTGAATCATACCTTGGCAACGAAATCAAAACCATATATCACACTCAGCGAGAGCACAACATATCACTCGCCAAACCCGACTCAGTTCGCGCAGGGGCATGACAGAACCACATGTTATCACCAACCGAAAGCGACGATCATGCCGAACAAGCCTATCAAAACCCTCCTGCCAACAACCCCTCCAGGAATCCAAAACATGAAGATCGACCACATCCTCAGCCGCACGCTTATTAGACCGTGTGAACCCTCAGCGAGGCGACACCCTCAGCGAGGCGCGGCATGGCTTGGCTTGCTACTGTAGTTAAAATCAAGGAGCTTTTGCAGCCAAGTCTCGCCGCGCCTCGCTGAGGGTTCACACGGTCTATGTAGTTGCCGAACAACACTCGAGACGTCATAGTCTATGTGTGATATTGGAAACCTCTGAGCTCGGCTTACCGAGGCAGGCTGGCGGGCAGTGACAAACAGCGCGGGTGCCCTGATGAGCTGGTCATGGCGGAGTCCAATACGGTTGTGCCGTTGGCTCCACGGTCGTGCCCGTAGCCTTGTGACGCCGGGTGAGTGAGTCACCATAGACGTCGTGCATGCAATGATGCACACACACCGTTGTTTCCACAGTTGCACTCGTAGCCTTGTGACGCGAGGCCTTGTGACTAGAACAACATCCAGAAACGTTGTTTTTTCAAACGTTTCAAGCCTTGGTTTTAACTCATGTCGTTGGATTTGGGTCTTGTTTTCCTTCCCAGAGCCCTACAACCAAAAAGGGACTTCAATCCGATGATCGTCTGTATTCAGGACCCCACGCCCGAGCTGAATAGGGCGGTAGTATCGCCACTCGAGGAAAAGATCGATTAACTCCTCTGGGCCATAAATTCCATCGGCCGGGTCACCACTAAGGGACCGAAGGCTAATTTTTTTAAAAAAGATTGGAGAACAAAACCCAAAGGTCCCGAAACCCCGGAAAGAACGAAGGGACGAGTACTATACTATGGATAGTATCGTACCTCACTCAGCCACATTCCCGAGAACGGTATTATCGCGGTACTCGACGATGTCTCTACACGTCGTGCCGTGCCGTGCTCTGAGAACCCGAAGAGAAAAGGATAACCTAACCCGTCAAATTGGGTGGCACCTTGGCAAAGATTTATCCCCTTCCTTCCCTAAGCGAGCGGATTCTAGGATTGATCACAGGTTAACGGGAAGCCAGAGGTTTCTTGACAACAAGCCAAAATCGATCCCACCATTCCTCTTTTGTTCTGTACTAGGCTTTCCTAAGAATTTGTGTCTCAAAGCGGAGATTAGAACCCTGCCCGGAGATACTGAATCTAACAGGTTACTTTGAGTGAGATAAGGTATGATACAAGTGCCTACAAGAACGTTAGGAAAAAGTTAATTTAGGTTAACTTGAATAATAATACTTATCTTGGGAGAGTGGAAGAAACCGTTAACAGTACTGACAGGGATCATTTTGGCTGGTTAACCTTATATAACTAATCCATAACTTCTTGCCACAGATTTTGAGAAACACATCCCACCAGAACATGCACAAGTACCTATAAGTTAGTGAACGTTTAACTCATGTTACCATGCACAATAGTTCCCCTGTCTTGTATCCCTTCGTTCATTCCTGAGTTGTATGATAATTATGACCTTTTTGTGCCCTCCAATCTTCAAAAATTAGGTTCATGATGGTATAGTTTCGGTCACTCACTAGTGACCCTGGCAATGGAATTTATGGCCCTGAGAAGCTAATGGATCTCTTCCTCAAGTAGCGATACTATCGCCCTCTTCAACTCGAGCCTGAGGTCCTGAACAGACGAAGAGATGAAAGCATCCCCATTCGTACTTGTAAGGTACTTTTAAATGCTGCTATGATAGGATGTTGCAATTCCCCTTCTCGGATACGCGAGGGAAAACACCACAAACCCAGCGGGCCCTCGGTTAGGACACGAAACAAAAGGAACACACACAGCGCCTTACCGGGAGAGGCAACCGCGACGTCCTAACAGACCTACCGGTACTCGCGCGGCCGAGTTGAAGTTGCACACCCAAAGCTAGTAATGATCGTCGGGCCAATAGAAATAAGCATGACATGATTGATGAAGTACTAGATTCAGTATGGTGATACAATGACAAGGTACCATGAGTACTGATTTCACGATCTTTTCTTTCCTCTAGCTGTTTAACTCCAGGGCTTAAGTCTGAATGTTTACGGCACTCGACCATTTAATTATTTTTAATAAAGTGAGAGATGATTAAAACAACAAAATATAACTCTCTTTGCAAGGGCGGAACTTTAAGTAAGGAAACCTATCCTATTCCTTTCACTGCTCTCAATCAACTAATTATAAAGACAGAATTATAAGAAATATAAGGAAGTTATCCTCCGATCTTTACCTCTATCACCCATTCAGAGCTAGTCTCCTCCTAGTATGTTTCCCATCATATGGAGCAATCATATCCTAACAAAAGAAAGACATGCCTCTCAGAAAGCTCCCCGGCCTTCTCCACCTTTCTGCATCGCACTCACTATGCCTGGAGCACACTGTACTGGAGGATTACTGTACTGGGAGCTGGCTTAGCTGTAGGCTTTGGAGGCTCCATTTGTTGGGAACTCACTCCACCAAGGACTCACTATGTCAGGAGCTCATTATACCAGGAGCTCGCTATGTTGGAGGCTCACTATCCCAGAGGCTCACTATGTTGGGGGCCTACTATGCTGGGGGCTCACTATGTTGGGGACCCGCTATGCTAGGAGCTTGCAAAGTTGGACGCCCGCTATGTCCGGGGCTTGCGATATAGGGAGTACGCTATACTAGGGGCTTGCTATGTCGGGTACTATGTCGAACGCTCGCTATGCTGGAGGATTAGTATGTCGTGGGCTTACTACATCAGGGACTTGCTATCTTGGGGGCTTGGTAGGTGAGAAGCTCGCTATGCCATAAATTTACTATACCAAGGGCTTACTATGTGCAGGCCTGTGGCTCACTAGGTTGTTGTTGCAGGCTCGCTATGTTGGGGACTTGCTATGTGTTAGGCGGAGACAACTTGATAGACTTCAAGATTGTCTAGGCCAATCGAGATTCATTTTTGTAGACAGAGATTGTCTAGGAAGGCTTGGACTTGGCTCGTTTCGTTTATAACTACTAGGAGCGAAGTAAAGTAGGTAAAGTAGGGTAGAATCGTAAAAACAATATTATATTGTTAAGGTCTCTTCTCCGTTACTTGATGATATCTAAAGCTTGGTAGGTACTTCGATATTTATATTTCGTGTCTGAGTGTTCGTGGACTACATCTATTTCTCATACAACTATGTACTTCTTTAATCATAATTCACAACGTCGAGTTTTCTTCCAAGGTACGAACACCTGTGAACCCTGCAAACCATCACACCCTCTTTCAGTAATTACAATATTTCTTCTTAGAAAACGTACTGTCTCCAATAGTAATATCCCGATTAGCAGAGTCTTTGGACTTATAGCCTAGTTCTTAAGTCGAACTGAGTTGGCTCCAATTGTCTTTGCTATTGATAAAATGATCAGTTTTATCCATGGCTATATCTGCAATGGTAGTCATTATTACAACTATCGTAGGTTGTCTGACTCCGATCCTTTGTAACTCCATATACAACCGATAGATTTTCTCTGGGTAACTTCCTATCAACTCGCAGGAAGCTATTCCACCAGATTGGTAATTAATCCCTCGGTCGGCAACCCTTGGTTACTCTCTGGGTAATAGGTTTCAGTAACCATTGTAGGATTGAGGATCACCCCATGATTACGACGTGTTCCGAAGCCCAGTTGCAACACTCCATGAAGTTCGTTGGCTTCTTTGGTAGTGTCTTTTAGAGTTTTAGACTCTTCTGGTGGATGTAAATGTATTAGTCTCTAGTAGAGATCCTTTACCATTTGATACCATCTCTTTGTGCGAAATTGTCCCATTACCTATGGCCTGTACCAAAGGTATCATGTCTTTAAAGCCAGGTAACTCTCTGAATAGTTGACGGAATCACTCTGTTCCACTTCCCAGACCTGGCCGAAAGTCCCCTCTCATATATTCTGCCAACAGGATCTGGTCGAACGGACGGCGGTGACGTATATTGTAACGTGTTCGCAAGGTGCTAATCACGTTTACGGTAAAAGGTACGATAGTTGGCAGGTGGCCTGCTCTTCCAGAGAGGAGGCGAGAGCTGATAACTAAAGGAGGCTTCGAGGGCGTACTGAGGAACAAAGAAGTAACCGTTCAACCAAGTATATTGAAATACTGTCTGTCGAAGTCTGCCTTTTCTATCATAGAAACAGGCGGTCTTTAAATACACAAATCTGTTCATGTCTAGCATGAACGAAACTAATCAAAGGTATCAATCGATACACTTTGGTAAAACTCTTTAAGTATCAAAGCGATACTTAAAACAAAACATAAAACAAAACTAAGTATCAAATGATACTTAAAACAAACCAAGTATCAAAGCGATACTTAAAACAAAACATAAAACAAAACCAAGTATCAAACGATACTTAAAACAAACCAAGTATCAAAGCGATACTTAAAACAAAACATAAAACAAAACCAAGTATCAAAGCGATACTTAAAACAAACCAAGTATCAAAGCGATACTTAAAACAAAATATAAAACAAAACCAAGTAACCGAGTACCCGTACCGGTTACATTCCCCAAAACAAAACAACTGTTTAAACAAACAAAATCTAATAATCATCAAAAGCGGATTCCGAGAAACTCATCGCTTCAGTTTCTGCAAGAAATTCTTCATCATAAGTATCACACCAGGGGCAAGAAGAAACCCTAAGGAAACACTTAGATTAGACTTAATCTAAATCACAGTAGTCACGAATACCAGATTCGTGCTGTACATCAACCCAAGCATGATCACAATCAGGACAGTAGTCAATCCAGAGGATTTCGAAGTAGTCTTCAAGTTGGATAGCATCGCGGTTCAACAACAGTCCAACAACCTGTTGTCGCTGCCTCACATTGAGCTCCACATAGTTTGACATCGTTATGGTATTCGGATGGTGATTGGTGACTAGATAAGGTTGTCGAGGGCCTGCTCCATAGCTTGGTTTTCCTCATCGCTACTTTCGAACTCCGACTCAAAGTATGGTGCCCAAAACCCATCTCTAGCTTCGAGTTCTGCGTACCATCGCTCAGTTTCTGGCATTGTAGGTGTCCAACACATGGTGATATAATTGATTGTTGGGGGAAGGGATTCATTTGGCATGTTGTCTTTCCACCATTCGTTCACCATATCCATAGCGTGCTCAAGTCCTTCCAGTGGTTCCCAACTGTTTTCGCTTGTCGGATATCCTTTCCATTTGACTAGAAACTGATCATTTCCATGCCAAAGGCGGTGGTCTCGGATTTCTTCAACTTCCCATTCATCCTTCTTATCGATGATGATAGGTACAGGCCGACAGTGGGTCCTTCCAGGAAACTTGGAGTCGTCATTTGGATGGAATCGCTTCACGGCTGAGGCGTGGAAGACTGCAGTATTGCGGTGGTACATGCGGCCATCCATCTGGACAGTGTAATTGTCCGTATCCTTGTCAAAGGATATGACTTTGAAGGGTCCGCGCCATCGGGGTTGTAGTTTCTTGCTGCGTCCGACATTGGTAATGAACATGTTACCATGTACCATGAGCATGTCTCCTGGTGAGATGGGGACATGTTTGCGTCGTCGTTACTGGGCAGTAGTGGTGCTTTGGAATCGGGCAGCCTTAACAGCTTGGAAGGCATCGTTCCGAATCGCTTGGTAGCGGTTTAGATGGTCATCAGAGGCAGGGACTGAGAAGTTCTTGAATAGAGTTGTAGGTAAGAGAGGATATTGGCGGCCAAAAACTGCCTTATATGGTGACATCCCCAAGGTATCTGAAAATCCGGCGTTGATATATGCAGCGAGCTCAACAAGGGCTGGTTCCCAATTAGTTTGTCGTTCATTGATCATATTCCTAATTCCGGTCTTAACTTCGCGAATCTTTCTCTCTGCTTGGCGATTCGTCTCATGATGTCCAGGGGCAGCCATGATGTGGTTTATTGCGAGAGAGGTCAAGGTTTGCTTCCAGAATCTGGCGGTAAAGCGGGGATCAGCATCACTGACAATAGATAAGGGGTACCCATGGGGGGTAAACAAGTATCGTTGTAGGTTATTCCAGGTGTCTTTGGAGGAGTCGGTAATCTTCATTGGTATTAACCAGGTGTATCCAGAGAATTGATCCACAGCTACCAAGATGGTGTCAAATCCAGTGGATTTGTTGAATGGTCCTGCGAAATCGATGGCATATGATTCGAATATTTCACATGGTAGTTGGAGGGTCTGTGCCTTTCCTTCAGGTAGTTGTGTTCGCTCCTTGTTTGCCTGGCAGAGTTCACATTGCTTGACGAAATCACGGAAATCTTTGCGCATCTCAGGCCAGTAAACATATTCAGAAGCATATTGAAGGTTGCGGTCCGCGCTATGGTGTCCTTTGTTGTGGATTTCGGATATGACATATTCTCTAATTGTCATTCCGTTGAACATATGGCCTTTTGGTATGTATAGGCAATGTTCACCGTATCGGGTGCTGGTAAAAACCATTCCGTTGGATATGTTATAGGGGGTGAGGTCTCCATGCCTGGAGCTATCCATGGCTTTGAAGTAAATTGGGTCATGGCGATATCCTGCTATCATTTGGCTTCGGAATGAGGAGGTTAATTCTTCTGTGGTTGATCTAACATCTCGTTCATCCTCGATTAGGGATCCTCTTGTTGGTTCGATAGCGGCTTCCTCTTCCTCAAAGGTTTCATAGAGTTGACGCCGATGCTCAGGAATAGTAGGGGGTATGACTGAGACAATGGTTTCATTGTTTTATACTCGTAAGGGTCCACCATATAGTGGTCGTGAATCAATTACGGGAGGAGAGGATGGCGGGACTGACTGTGGGGGGTGTAAATAGGATATTGCATTCACGTAGGCTGCTGCTTGTTCGAGTTCTTCAAGACCGTGGTATCGTGTTGGAGCAGGGTTAAGGACATGAGGATATTGGGTTGACTCATTTCGATCGATCATCTCTTCTTCTCCTTCTGCGGTGTCGAAGCTGGTGTCTTTGGAATCATTAGCAGGCATATAGTATGGTCGCTGGTATCTGTTTCCGAACTTAATCTCAGTCTGGTGAAAAGGGCAGGTGTCGTGGTAACAGTGGGACCAGTGGAGTCTGCTTTGTTCAATTTCGTGAGGAGGTATGCTGCGGAGCGTGCAATTGTCTTTCCATTCTTCATCAATGTCCTTTCCTCGTTCTGTTCCGGCAGCACTGTACATGGTGTAAGAGAAAGGATTGGAGGGAGTGGCAGAGCTGGCAGCAGCCATCGATGGTTCTTGTTCATAGGAGGTGTTGTCAGGGCTGTCCTCCCTTTGTCTTGTGTGGTCGTGAACAAGGGGAGGGTTTGCGAGGTCTTGGTTCTCATATAGGCGAGAGAGAGCATCAGCTAAATAGTTCGTTCTTCCAGGGGTGTAGATAATTTTTGCATTGTATTTGCTGATTTCGCCTATCCATCTTGTTCTTCTTCTTCCAGGTATCCTTTCTGTTTTAAGATTGGTGAGAGGTTGGTGGTCGGTAACAATAGTGAAGGTATTGCCCATCAGGATGTGGTTGAAAGCGGCGAGGGCATCAATCACAGCAAGGGCTTCCTTATCTGTTGTTCCATAGTTCATCTGCGAATTAGTGAACTTTCTGCTGTGTAAAGCGGCCGGTCTTGCCGTTTCATGGGAGGCTCCTTGTCCAACCCATGCTCCAACTCCAACATCCGATGCATCAGTAATCAGCCATATTGGTTCTGGTTTGCTGTAGTCGATAGGTTGTATAACGTTGGCGTTTTTAATCAATTCCTTGATGTTGGTAAAGGCTTGGTCATGAGTGTAGGTCCAGACAAATTCTGCATTGCCGGTGAGGTCTGTGAGCGGCGCTGTCACAGTGGCATGGTGTGGTAGGAACTGGGCAATATAATTGACTAGTGCTAGGAATCGCATGAGTTCCTTTTGATTCCGGGGTGTCGACCATTCCGTTAAACAGGCTATTTTTCCTGGGGCTGCATGTATTCCTTCATCATCTATAACATGTCCTAGAATATCGAGTTTGTCCGCAAACAGGATTGATTTGTTTCTGCTAGCTTAGAATTTAGCTTCCCTAAGTTTGGTACAAACCAAACCTATATGGTAGGCGTGTTCTGTTGCGGTGTTTGAGAAAATGAGGATATCATCAATGTAGACCCAAACAAAATGGTGGAGGTATTCGCTTAGGAGGTTTTCCATAATTCGCATAAAGGTGGCGGGCGCATTCATATCACCTTGTAACATAACTCGGCTAATAAAACTTCCGAAGGGTGTTTTGAAACTGTTGTCGCGTTCGCTTTCTGGGTCTAACCTTGTTTGGAAGTAGGCATCGCTTAGATCAATCTTACTTCGGAATCTAGCCCGTCCAACTGCATTTAGGATCTGGGTTTGGTTTGGGATAGCGGAGCTGTCCATAACCGTGTTTTCATTCCGTAGTTTGAGATCAACCAAGGAGCGGATTCTTTTGCCATCTGCTTTGGGTTGAACAAACATAGGAGTGGCACCAGGGGCTTCTTCCCGGTAGATGACTCCTCTTCTTTGTTGTTGGTTGATCTAATCACAAAGTGGGCTTTTGTATGGGTCAGGAATAGAGTAGGTGGGTTGGTTCTTGAGATTGGAGGGGTCTCGGAGGCGGATGTGGTGATTCACCTCTCTCATAGGTGGTAGTTCTTCGGGTATTTGATCAGGGAAAACATCAGAATACTCACCCAATAGTCGTAGGGCAGTTGTTTCACAGACTGCGGCTCGGTATTCTCCGCTTGTTGGCTTGCATGAGACTCTGACCTTCTGATCAGGGAAATCGATAGTTGATTCCCCACACCTGATTATAGCTTTGTGACGATTCAGGAATGGCATGCCTATTAGGGCATCGTATTTGGCTAAATTTCCAACCAGCATTTCCTGGGGGGGTAGGACTGCAGAACCAAGTCGAATGGTCGCACTACAGGTTTTATGGCTTGTGGATCGTGATCCCTTTACTGCCATATTGACTGGTATGGGTTGGTTAAGGTCTCGGGTTGGGAGTCCATGGACAGAGACAAAGGCATTACTGATCATATCTCTTCCGATTGCACCAGTGTCGAATAGGACTCGAGCTTTTTTGCCATTGATCAGGATAGTGCCTTCTAGAGCGGTGTGTGTTTTGAATGTAGCTGGAGGTCGAACACTGTTGCATTCCACATCGATGTATCCAATGTGGATCTCTTCGTATTCACTGGATCGAGCGTAATCGCTTTCAATATTGTTGGCTGACGCCTCCTTTTTTATAGCCTTTCCTTTTCCTTTCTTCATAGGACAGTTCTTTGCCATGTGCTCTGTTTTTCCACATTCAAAGTATTCTCCCTTTTGCCGTCTCGATTCTTTGGAGGATTTTGTTTTCTTCTTGAAAACTCGTGGGGTATCGTCTTCAGAGTTGCTGCAGGCTTTGTGTCGTGGCTGGCTGTTCCTATTAGAGGATGTTTGTATTTTGTAGGCCTTGGTCTCATGGAGAATGGCGTCCTTTCGTTCTGCTCTAGCAATTATTACTGCAATATCATCGCCGTCTTCCCCGAGTGGTTCTACCTCTCGCCGGAGGGTAGGGTGCATAGTGTCGTAGAATCGTCGCTTCAGGATGTATTTGGAGATACTTCCTCTCTCCATTCGGTCCTTGTACATTATTAGGTCCTTAGCCACATCGGTGATTCGCTTGACATGTGTTCCGTTAACTTGCTGGAGCTGGTTGAATTTGTTGTATAGGAGGTCGTTGGTTATAGAGGATTGGAATCGTCCGTTCAAGTAATCGAGAACTGTAGATTCTCTTAATCTTACATTCCCGCCGAAGTCCTTATAGCATTGGTGGTATGCGTCGGTTGCCTTTCCTTCATAGAATGATCCAATGATAAGTCCGGTTGTAGGGTCTTCCACATCTTTTCCTTGTAAGAGTAGGAAGTGTGAGAGTTCTGTGGCCCATCGTTCAAAAGCTTCAGGTTTGAGGTCTTTTCCTTCGCCTGTGAACTTCGCTGGGAGGTGATGTTTAAACTTAGGGGGTTCAAATGCTGCGGGTACCTCTTCTTCTTCAGGCCTTGCCCGAGATTTCCCTCCTCCAGAGGGCCCTCCTCCTGTGCTAGCCATATCTGAATCGCTACTAGATTCGGGGTCGATTGGAGGTTCAAAGGAAGGCTTCTTTGCTGGAGTAGAAGGGAATTCTCCTGGAGGTTGTGTATCTTCCGTGTTTTCTGGATCGCCGGGCTCTTTAGCAGAGCACCGGGGTTGTTTCTTCCTTGTAAGGTCTTGCTGTGGGATTTGCTTCCCACTCCTGGTCGTCAAAGACTCTATCTTGGGTTTGAGATGAAGCCGAATATACTGAAATTCTGCCGCTTCTCTCCGCTAGCGTTCTGAGGTGGATATCGATAGGTTGATCAGGCCTAAATCCGGGGACAGGTTCTTAACCACTTGCTGAGGTTAAAAAAATGTAACGTGTTCGCAAGGTGCTAATCACGTTTACGGTAAAAGGTACGATAGTTGGCAGGTGGCCTGCTTTTCCAGAGAGGAGGCGAGAGCTGATAACTAAAGGAGGCTTCGAGGGCGTACTGAGGAACAAAGAAGTAACCGTTCAACCAAGTATATTGAAATACTGTCTGTCGAAGTCTGCCTTTTCTATCATAGAAACAGGCGGTCTTTAAATACACAAATCTGTTCATGTCTAGCATGAACGAAACTAATCAAAGGTATCAATCGATACACTTTGGTAAAACTCTTTAAGTATCAAAGCGATACTTAAAACAAAACATAAAACAAAACTAAGTATCAAATGATACTTAAAACAAACCAAGTATCAAAGCGATACTTAAAACAAAACATAAAACAAAACCAAGTATCAAACAATACTTAAAACAAACCAAGTATCAAAGCGATACTTAAAACAAAACATAAAACAAAACCAAGTATCAAATGATACTTAAAACAAACCAAGTATCAAAGCGATACTTAAAACAAAACATAAAACAAAACCAAGTAACCGAGTACCCGTACCAGTTACATATATGGTGTTATTCTAACACCTTCAATTCTGTGATAATATAGTCGCAGGACGCAACTGAGATTGATATATATGATAACGCGTGGGCCCCATAAGGGAGCCGGAGGGGGGTGTTGGAGACCAGAGATTCTGATTCCAAGTGGGGTTACTCCACTTAGGGTAGTTCTTAGGTATCGGGTTCTGGTATTTCTAATACTATGCTGGGGGATCAGTATGCCTGGAGATCATTATGTTTGGAGGGCTCGGGCTCACTATGTCAGGGGCTCACTATGCTGAGTACTCACTGACTCAGCATAGGGGGCTTACTATGCTGGGATATTGGTATGCCAGGGGCTCGCCCGGCTGGAGTGGATTGCTATACTAGGTGCTTGTAACGTGTTCGCATGGTGCTAATCACGTTATCGGTAATAGATACGATGGTTGGTAGGTGGCCTGCTCTTTCAGAGAGGAGGCGAGAGCTGAGAACTAAAGGAGACTTCGAGGGTGTACTGGGGAACAAAGAAGTAACCATTCAACCAAGTATATTGGAATACTGTCTGTCAAAGTCTGCCTTTTCTATCGTAGAAACAGGCGGTCTTTAAATACACAAATCTGTTCATGTCTAGCATGAACGAAACTAATCAAAGGTATCAATCGATACACTTTGGTAAAACTCCTTAAGTATTAAGGCGATACTTAAAACAAAACATAAAACAAACCAAGTATCAAACGATACTTAAATCAAATCAAGTATCAAACGATACTTAAAACAAACCAAGTATCAAAGCGATACTTAAAACAAAACATAAAACAAAACCAAGTATCAAAGCGATACTTAAAACAAAACATAAAACAAAACCAAGTATCAAAGCGATACTTAAAACAAAACATAAAACAAAACCAAGTATCAAAGCGATACTTAAAACAAAACATAAAACAAAACCAAGTATCAAAGCGATACTTAAAACAAAACATAAAACAAAACCAAGTATCAAACGATACTTAAAACAAAACATAAAACAAAACCAATAACCGAGTACCCGTACCGGTTACATTCCCCAAAACAAAACAACTGTTTCAACAAGCAAAACCTAATAATCATTAAAAGCGTAGTCTGAGAAACTAAAGGTTTCAGTTTCCGCTAAAAACTCTTTATCGTAAGTGTCACACCAGGGACAAGAGGAAACTCTAAGGAAATGCTTAGACTCGAAGAAATGCAAGTCACAGTTGTCACGAATACCAGATTCGTGTTATACATCAACCCAAGCGTAATCGCAATCAGGACAGTAATCTATCCAGAGGATTTCGAAGTAGTCTTCAAGTTGAATAACATCGCGAATCAACAACAGTCCAACAACCTGTTGTCACAGCCTCACATTGAGTTCCACATAGTTTGACATCGTTATGGTATTCGGATGGTGATTGGAGATCACATAAGGTTGTTGAGAGCCGGCTCCAGAGCTTGATTTTCCTCATCGCTACTTTCAAATTCCGACTCAAAGTATGGCACCCAAAATCCATCTCTAGCTTCAAGTTCTGCATGCCATTGCTCAGTTTCTGGCATCATAGGTGTCCAGCACATGGTGATGTAATTGATCGTTGGGGGGAGGTATTCGTTTAGCATATTGTCTTTCCACCATTCGTTCACCATATCCATAGTGTGCTCCAGTCCTTCTAGTGGTTCCCAGCTGTTTTCACTCGTCAGATATCCTTTCCATTTGACTAGGAACTGATCATTTCCATGCCAAAGGCGGTGGTCTCTGATTTCTTCAACTTCCCATTCATCTTTCTTGTCGATGATGATAGGTGCAGGTCGAGAGTGGGTTCTTCCAGGGAACTTGGAGTCGTCATTTAGGTGGAATCGCTTGACAGCAGAGGCGTGGAAGACTGCGGTATTGCGGCAGTACATGCGTCCATCCATCTGGACAGTGTAGTTTTCTGTATGCTCATCAAAAGATAAGACTTTGAAAGGTCCTCGCCATCGGGGTTGTAATTTCTTGCTGCGTCCAACATTGGTAATGAACATATTTCCATGTACTATGAGAATATCACCTGGTGGGACAGGGATATGTTTGCGTCGTCACTTCTGAGCAGTAGTGATACTTTGGAATCGGGCAGCTTTAACAGCTTGGAAGGCATCATTCCGAATTGCTTGATGGCGGTTGAGATAGTCATCGGAGGCAGGGACTGAGGAGTTCTTGAATAGGGTTGTAGGTAAGAGGGGGTATTGATGGCTAAAGACTACCTTGTATAGAGACATTCCTAAGGTGTCTGAGAATCCAGCATTGATATAGGTGGCAAGATCAACAAGGGCTGGTTCCCAGTTGGTTTGTTGTTCATTGATCATGTTTCTAATTCCAGTCTTGACTTCGCGAATCGTTCTTTCAGCCTGGCCATTAGTCTCATGATGTCCAGGGGCAGCCATAATATGGTTGATTCCGAGAGAGGTCAAGGTTTGCTTCCAGAATCTGGCGGTAAAATGGGGATCAGCATCACTGACAATAGATAAGGGGTACCCATGGGGTGTGAATAGGTATTGTTGGAGGTTGTTCCAGGTATCTTTGGAGGAATCGGTAACCTTGGTTGGTATGAGCCATGTGTATCCAGAAAATCGATCCACAGCTACCAAGATGGTGTCGTATCCTGCAGATTTGTTGAATGGTCCAGCGAAATCGATAGCATAGGATTCGAATATTTCACACGGAAGTTAGAGGGTCTGCACTTTTCCTTCAGGTAGTTGTGTTCGCTCCTTATTTACCTGGCAGAGTTCGCATTGTTTGACGAAATCGCGGAAGTCCTTTCGCATCTCAGGCTAGTAAACATATTTTGAGGCATATTGGAGGTTATAGTCCGCACTATGGTGTCCTTTGTTGTGAATCTCAGTGATGACATATTCCCTAATAGTCATTCCATTGAACATATGGCCCTTCAGGATGTAAAGGCAATGTTCACCATATCGGGTGCTGGTATAGACCATTCCGTTGGATATGTTGTAGGGTGCAAGATCTCCATGCCTGGAGCTATCCATGGCTTTGAAGTAAATCGGGTCATGGCGATATCCTGCTATCATTTGGCATCGAAAATGAGGAGGTTAATTCTTCTGTGGTTGATCTAACATCTCGTTCATTCTCGATTAAGGATCCTCTTATTGGTTCAATAGGGTCTTCCTCTTCCTCAAGGATTTCATAGAGTTGTCGACGATGCTCGGGAATAGTAGGGGGTATGACTGAGACAATGGTTTCATTATTGTATACTCGTAAGAGTCCACCATATAGTGGTCGTGAATCTGTTATGGGAGAAGAGTATGGTGGGGCTGACTGTGGGGGGTGTAAATAGGATATTGCATCGACATAGGCTGCTGCTTGTTCGAGTTCATCAAGACCTTGGTATAGTATTAGAACAGGATTAAGGGTATGAGGAGATTGGGTTGATTCATCTTCATCGATCATCTCTTCTGCTCCTTCTGCGGTGTCGAAGCTGGTGTCTTTGGAATCGTCAGCAGGCATATAGTACGGTCGCTGGTATCTGTTGCCGAACTTAATCTCAGTCTGGTGAAAAGGGCAGGTGTCGTAATAACAGTGGGACCAGTGGAGTCTGCTTTGTTCAAGTTCGTGAGGAGGTGTGCTGCGGAGCATGCAATTGTCTTTCCACTCTTTATCAATGTCCTTTCCTCGTTCCGTTCCAGCAGCGCTGTACATGGTGTAAGAGAAAGCATTAGAGGGAGCGGCAGAGCTGGCGGTAGCCATCGATGGTTCTTGTTCATAGAAGGTGTCGTCAGGGCTGTCTTCGCTTTGTCTTGTGTGATTATGAACAAGAGGAGGATCTGCAAAGTCTTGATTCTCATATAGGCGGGAGAGAGCATCAGCTAAATAGTTCATTCTTCCAGGGGTATAGATGATTTTTGCATCATATTTGCTGATTTTGCCTATCCATCATGTTCTTCTCCTTCCAGGTATTCTTTCTGTTTTAAGATTAGTTAGAGGTTGGTGGTCGGTAATAATAGTGAAGGTATTGCCCATCAGGATGTGGTTGAAAGTGGCAAGAGCATCAATCACAGCAAGGGCTTCCTTGTCTGTTGTTCCATAGTTCATCTGTGAGTTAGTGAACTTCCTGCTGTGTGATGCCACCGGTCTCGCCGTTTCATGGGAGGCCCCTTGTCCAACCCATACTCCAACTCCAACATCTGATACATCAGTAATTAGCCAAATCAGTTCAGGTTTACTATAGTCGATAGGTTGAATAACGTTGGCGTTTTTAATCAACTCCTTGATGTTGATAAAGGCTTGGTCATGAGTGTGGGTCCAGACAAATTCTGCATTGCCGGTAAGGTCTGTAAGGGGCGCTGTTATAGTGGCATGGTGTGGTATGAACTGGGAAATATAGTTGACTAATCCTAGGAATTGCATGAGTTCTTTTTGATTCTGGGGTGTCGTCCATTCCGTTAAACAGGATATTTTTCCAGGGGCTGCATGTATTCCTTCGTCATCTATAACATGTCCTAGGATATCGAACTTATCGGCAAACAGGATTGATTTGTTTTTGCTAGCGTAGAATTTAGCTTCTCTTAGTTTAGTACAAACCAAACCTATGTGGTAGGCATGTTCTATTTTGGTGTTCGAGAAGATGAGAATATCATCAATGTAAACCCAGACGAAATGGTGAAGGTATTTGCTCAGGAGGTTTTCCATAATTCACATAAAGGTGGCGGGTGTATTCATATCACCTTGTAACATAACTCGGCTAATGAAACTTCCGAAAGGTGTTTTGAAACTGTTGTAGCGTTCACTTTCTGGATCTAACCTTGTTTGGAAGTAGGCATCGCTTAGGTTAATCTTACTTCAGAATCTAGCCTGTCCAACTGCATTTAGGATCTGGGTTTGGTTTGGGATAGTGGAGCTGTCCATAACCGTGTTTTCATTCTGTAGCTTGAGGTCAACTAAGGGGCGGATTCTTTTGCCATCTGCTTTGGGTTGAACAAACATAGGAGCGACACCTGGGGCTTCTGCCCAGTAGATGACTCCTCTTCTTTGTTGTTGGTTGATCCAATCACAAAGTGGGCTTTTGTCTGCGTCAGGAATAGAGTATGTGAGTTGGTTCTTAAGATTAGAGGGGTCTCGGAGGCGAATGTAGTAATTCACGTCTCTCATAGGCGGTAGTTCTTTGGGTATTTGATTAGGGAAAACATCAGAGTATTCATCCAATAGTCGTTGGACAGTTGCTTCACAGACTGTGGCTCGGTACTCTCCGCTTGTTGGCTTGCATGAGACTCTGACCTTCTGATCAGGGAAATCGATAGTTGATTCCCCACACCTGATTATAGCTTTATGGCGGTTGAGGAATGGCATACCTATTAGGGCATCGTATTTGGCTAGATTTCCAACCAGCATTTCCTGGGGGGGTAGTACACCAGAACCAAGTCAAATTGTCGCACTACAGGTTTTATGGCTTGTGGATCGTGATCCCTTTACTGCCATATTGACTGGTATGGGTTAGTTAAGATCTCGAGTTGGGAGTCCATGGACAGAAACAAAGGCATTACTAATCATATCTCTTCCGATTGCGCCAGTGTCGAATAGGACTCGAGCCTTTTTGCCATTGATCAGGATAGTACCTTCCAGGGCAGTGTGTGTTTTGAATGTAGCCGGAGGCCGAACACTGTTGCATTCCACATCAATATATCCGATATGGATCTCTTCATATTCGCTGGATTGGGTATTATCGCTTTCAACTTTGTTGGCCAATGCCTCTTGCTTAATTGCCTTTCCTTTTCCTTTCTTCATAGGGCAGTTCTTTGCCATGTGTCCTGTTTTTCCACATTCAAAACACTCTCCTTTCTGCCGTCTCGATTCTTTGGAGGATTTTGTTTTCTTCTTGAAAACCCGTGGAGTATCGTCTTCAGAGTTGCTGGAGACTTTGTGCCGTGGCTGGCTATTCCTACTAGAGGATGTCTGTGTTTTGTAGGCCTTTATCTCATGGAGAATGGCGTCCTTTCGTTCTGCTCTTGCAATTATTACTGCAATATCGTCGCCGTATTCCTCGAGTGGTTCTACTTCTCGCCGGAGGGTAGGGTGCATAGTGTCGTAGAATCGTCGCTTCAGGATGTATTTGGAGATACTTCCTTTCTCCATTCGGTCCTTATACATCATCAGGTCCGTAGCCACATCGGTGATTCTCTTGACATGTGTTCCGTTAACTTGCTGGAGCTGGTTGAATTTGTTATATAGAAGGTCGTTGGTTATAGAGGATTGGAATCGTCCTTTCAGGTAATCGAGAACTGTAGATCCTCTTAATCTTACATTCCCGCCATATTCCTTATAGCATTGGTGATATGCGTCGGTTGCTTTTCCTTCGCAGAATGATCCAATATATAGTCCGGTTGTAGGGTCTTCCACATCCTTCCCTTGCAGGAGAAGGTAGTGTGTGAGTTCCGTCGCCCATCGGTCAAAGGCTTTGTGTTTGAGGTCTTTTCCTTCTCCTGTAAACTTCACTGGGAGGTGGAGTTTAAACTTAGGAGGTTCAAAAGCTGCGGGTACTTCCTCTTCTTCAGGCCTAGCCCGGGATTTTCCTCCTCCAGAGAGCCCTCCTCCTGTGCTAGCCATATCTGATTCACTACTGGATTCAGGGTCAATTGGAGGTTCAAAGGAAGGCTTCTTTGCTGGAGTAGAAGGGAATTCTCCTGGAGGTTGTGTGTCTTCTGTGTTTGCAGGATCGCCCAGCTCTTTAGCAGAGTACCAGGGTTGTTTCTTTCTTGTAAGGTCTTGCCGTGAGATTTGCTTCCCACTCCTGGTCGTCAAAGACTCTATCTTGAGTTTGAGGTGAAGCCGAATGTGCTGTGATTCTGCCGCTTCTCTCCGCTAGTGTTCTGGTGGATATCGATAGGTTGATTAGGCCTAAATTCAGGGACAAGTTCTTAACCACTTGCTGAGGTTAAAAAAATGTAACGTGTTCACAGGGTGCTAATCATGTTATTAGTAATAGATACGATAGTTGGCAGGTGGCCTGCTCTTCCAGAGAGGAGGCGAGAGCTGAGAACTAAAGGAGGCTTCGAGGGTGTACTGGGGAACAAAGAAGTAACCGTTCAACTAAGTATATTGGAATACTGTCTGTCAAAGTCTGCCTTTTCTATTGTAGAAACAGGCAGTCATTAAATACACAAATCTGTTCATATCTAGCATGAACGAAACTAATCAAAGGTATCAATCGATACACTTTGGTAAAACTCCTTAAGTATCAAGGCAATACTTAAAACAAAACATAAAACAAAACCAGGTATCAAACAATACTTAAAACAAACCAAGTATCAAAGCGATACCTAAAACAAAACATAAAACAAAACCAAGTATCAAACGATACTTAAAACAAACCAAGTATCAAACAATACTTAAAACAAAACATAAAACAAAATCAATAACCGAGTACCCGTACCGGTTACAGTGCTCACCAGGATGGAGTAGATCGCTATGCCCAGTACTCGTTAGGCTGGAGGGCTTGCTATGCTAGAGCTCGCTATATTGTCAGTTTACTTCATACAAAAATATTGCATAGCACTTAACTATTAAAATTATTCCAACCACTGTGGAGAATAACTTGTCGAAGTTTTCCATGAAAGATGAACATTTTTGATTTATAACTTCCTGTGGGAGGTCCTCCCAAGTCCTTATTAAAGCCTCTTTCGCCAAGTCAATTGTCTCTTGACTTGCACCTACAAACTGCAAGGTAGATATCTCATCCTTCTCATAGTCCTAAAGTGGTTCAATCTGATTTAAATCAGGTGATTTTGCAGGCCAATCCAGAGTTATAATCCCTCTCTCCCGCCACTCCACTTCATTAATCCTCTGTGCTGTCTGATGTGCGGGTGCATTGTCCTCAACCAAGTAAGTTAAAAGCATACCTGTCTTCTCCTGTATCTCATTAATCCACGGATATAGTTTTGGCCTTAATACCCTCTCCCTGTATGAGACCTAGTTTATACCGCCTCGACTCTGAAACTTGAGATGCTCTTCTCTGAACATTTGTTCCGGTCGTCGCTTTCTGCGCTTATGCCTTCCTGTAAGCACTTCAGCGATATTTTGACTATCGATACTAGTGTTATAGTCTGCTAATGCGTCCACCTGCCAAGTGCCTGGAATCGATGCTTGTGATTGGTTGTAGGCCTGTTGTCCTTGTCGTGCTTGATTCTCCTTATCAATAATGTGCTGAAAACTCTCTTTTCCTCCTCGGTTTCTTGCTCCCAGATGTGGCAGAGACCCTTCTGACCAAACATAATTGCTCCCCATAGCATTGCTCGAATTGGCTGCTTTCTGTTATTGTCATGGTTATAAATAGCATACTCATTTGAATTAATACCAACATAACGTGAAATGTTCCTTGAGTGTCGTATAGAATTGAACTCAATCCAGGTTTCATTGGTAAACACAATTGTATTGATTAATATCTGTAAGGCCATATGGGCAAATGCAAGGTGGGCTTCCACTTGGGATGGTAAGAGTGATGGTTTATAGGCAGCTTTCCAGCGAAAAATCTGATGTTGGGAATGAAAAACCTCTTCTAATATTGAATGAGCAGCAACAATTCCCAATTCTTTAGCAATCTCAGGAAAAGGCATTAACCAATGGTCTTTGTCCTTTTGACTGAGATCCCTAAGAGCTAATGACTCTTCACTGCCTTCAGGAAACCTTTTTGGATTTCCTCCTCTATGTGTACTCTCCAAACAAGCCAAAACATCGTCAAAGTCCATTGGATTCAAAGCACGTTCCTAACAGTACTTAGATTTCATTTTTAAGCTATGTTGAAGTGTATTTACCTGAGCCCTATGTACAATCTCCGCTGCTGTCCTCTTCTTTATACCAAGTCTTTTTTCTATCTCTCTGAACGACATATTTCCATGCCAGTTCAATGCTAGAACTGCTGCTCTCTTGAGTAATGGTACTCTAGGGGCGCTGCCACTCCCGGAATGTGTTGCTTGCATATCGAGACAAAAGATTTGGGGGAAATCAATAGAGATGCCAGTGTTTTGGTGAGAGCTGGGTTGGCGAACAGTGGTTTCTTCTGCGATAGTGTATTGCTTTAGGTGGTACCAAATCTAGTATATTATCTATCACGTCATGCTTATTTCTATTGGCCCGACGATCATTACTAGCTTTGGGTGTGCAACTTCAACTCGGCCGCGCGAGTACAGTATCTCCTACCCAATATTTTACGGTACCGTTTCCACTGAGCTTTATGACAGTTTCATATTTAAAATGTTCGGCGATGAATTTTTCGAGCCACTGAGAATGAACCAGCAAAAAAGAATATGAAATAACTGAAAAATATGCTAAACCGGGTGGGAGACCTTTTGTTTGTGCAAAAGCTTGCTTACTCGAGAGAAAAACAGTTAAAATTAAAATACACGTGCCACCAATTTCCAAAGAAACGCCAGAGAAACAATACGATCTAAGGAAAACGTCGGGATGACGACAGCCCGGCAGCGATAACAAAAATCTTGTAGGGCTTTATTAAAGGGTGGAGTTCTTGCGTTTATAGCGGTTGAGGTGTAATCTCTACATCTATTTTGCCTCTGGGGGGCTGTTCGGTGAAAGGGATGATGACCATCGTGGCCCAAAGGGTTGGGCAATAGCATACAACTTGAAAAACACATTGGCGAATAAAGCAAAAGTCCTGGACAAGTGTTTTTTTTTTGTTAGCCGCCATCCGACAGAAAGGTGAGAAAAAAAACTCAGGGGGCAATAGCATTAATTTATCGAAAATGAACCATGTCTGTTCCTGCTGAAAACCCTTGATGGTAGGTACGAGTAGATTCCCACCAGGGTTGGTAGAGCTGGCCACGGCATCAAACAGCAAAGAATAAACAAGGGGAGTGCTAACATAAGAACTTTGAACATATCAAACACTTCCCACCAGTCCCCCAACTTGACTTCTGTTTCGATGGGACCCCCCCATCCTCCAGCTGCAGTGCTTCCTCCACCTGTTATAATTCTGTGTTGTTGCTCCCTAACCTTCACCCTCCGTTGTGCTTTGGATGCATCCTCACTCACGGATTTGACCGCATGGATGTTGCCATTACCTTGCTTTTCATCTTCGTCCTCGGGGAATCGTCCATTCTCCAGATAGTATTCCAGGAGATCATCTTTTTCTCGCCACCGCAGGGTCAACCATGCATCAAATTCAGCTACATCTGAAACGGGGATCGAGGAAACAGCAAATCGTCTCCAATGCATATTGACTGATTTGGGAGGTCTGCCTTCAAAATAAGTTGAGTTTAAGGTAAAGAAGTCTTGTCCAAACTTTCCCCGACTATTTTCCATATTGTAAGTTTCTGGTGCACAAACACAAAAGTAGGAAACTCACGGCACGCCCTCATAAGCTACAGTGCAATCATACACCCATTCCACACTCTTTCCCAAATTCTCCAGGCAAAACCTCAGGCCAGTTGATCTAGGAAGCATTAAATGTTTCAAATCCTCCACACTTATCTTCTCAGCATACTTGGAACTTGTCTTTCTGCCGTTATCGCTCAAATTCGTTCCTTCCGGAAACATAAGGAGCCACATAGGTTCCACTCCTCCACCGGCAGCAAGCTTTGAAAGGCGGTGAACAAATCTAGGTTTGTCCTGCTCCCATTTCCGGGCGAGAAAGATAAATCCAAAGAACTGCATGCCTGGTCCAATCACAGGTACATATTTCAAGGATTCCTTTAGGATTATGTAAAAAAACCCATGCATACGAGCAGTGTAGGCTATCCACCAAAGATACAACCAGTCGGAATAGAGCTATAGCAACCAAAGATGTCAATAAAGGCTGTGAGTAAATTTAATAAAGAAGTTAATGAAATCAAGGAATTACCTGATGATTGGCGATCAACACCATACGGTCTGGAAATTCGCACTCGAGCCGCCCACCGGGAGTCCTTTTCAGTTGGTGTCGAACACTCTTGTCGCCGGTAACACGAACAACAGTCGGCGACCACCACTGTGTTATCGTTGTGACAAGAACACCAAAGTTCGCCTTAGTTTTGGCAATGTAGGCATAATAAAGCGGTCGATCAAAAGGATAGAGTAGCAATCCGAGGATCTATAGTATCCGTTAGAAACAAACGAGAAGAAAAGCGGAATGAAGAGCTCAATATACCTGGGTCAAGTGAAGTCTAAATGACATTAGCTTTAAACAATCCCATAGTGGATGGAAGATAAATTAACGTAGCTAGGAGCGGGAGAGCCTTTACATACACAAGCATACATCCACCAAAGTAAATGGTGAAGGAGCATATCCGTAACCACTGTCTCAATCCACCATAGCGAGCCCGCCCAGCCGGATGTTGTTCGATAGGCATCGGGTGGTGTTTTAACTATTGTAATATTTCCGACTTGTTTTCAAGCTTCGTGGTAGCTTAAGATGGAGGGGTTATCGGGACAGCTGTCCTTTAAATAAAGCCAACCAGGCGATGGCAACGGCGCAGGCAAAGGCAAAGGCAAAGGCAAAGGCAAAGGCACAGATATTGGTATAAATGGAAGTTGTAGAGCGAGGGAGATGTATAGTATTCCGACCGCAAAGGCGATCAGGACAGGAGAGAGATGGTGGAGATAGATCGCTTTAAGGAATCAAGCGATGAAGGGGAAGAGAGAAGGCAAGCCGGGAAGGCCAGAAAGAGAGACAGTCCGGGACGATATGAGGCGCTCAAGAAAAGATACCGGCACAAGTTACGGGATGATATGGAACAGTTACAACACTTCTTTGACCCTTCCATTTCCACGTGCAATGTCAGAGGGTAGTCACGTTGGGGTTATGATACAAAACACGCAGCTGCATCCCAGAGGTCAGGCTCATTGTGACCCTTGACCCCTTTTGTCTGGCCGGGATTCTGGCGATAAGATCCCTTTTCCTCCACCCAAATTCTGAGGTTCTGGACAACTTTTGGCTGTATGCAAATGCAGTCCGTTTGATATTGCTATTAGTACTGTACCATGTGATTCACTAAACCCTATTGAAAAAAAAAAAGGCCCCCTCCTGACTCAACGGTATGATATGATATCGTAGCTTTGCCCGAATTGCCTCTCTTACCGACAGACTCAGATGTCATGGCCCTTGCCGGATCCAACCCCAGTCAGATAAGCCACTACCGATAAGATGGAATGATGACTCAGCCCATGATACGAGTACTCGAGTACATAAGCTAAGGTTGCCTGAATAAACTTTACCCCTTCGACATCACCAACCTCCTCCTCCGCTGCCTCAAAGAAGCACAAACAGCCACAAACAAGCGTCAAATCTTCTTCTGGCTTTTCAATACTTAGCCACATTCAATCATCACAATGGTGAGCCTCGCCTGCCCATACCAGTTGTTGCGACCAGCGAACTAACACCCCCTGCAGAATAGCAAAGCCAGTAAGGAGCCCTCGATTAAAGCTGCAGCAGATGGTCAGTCATCATAAGCCTCCACACCAAAACACCCTTCCTAACGCACGTCGAAAGATGCGACAAAGTTTATTGGCTCATACTACGAAGCCATAAACACGAACACAAAGCGAGCATCGCTCGAAAATTTCTACCATCCCAGCGCTTCCATTGTGTGGAACGGGAACCCCATAACCGGTGGGGAGGCATTTGCGCGGTTCTATGAACACATGCCAGTAACTCATTATGATGT
Source organism: Tuber melanosporum (assembly GCF_000151645.1). NCBI lineage: Eukaryota > Fungi > Ascomycota > Pezizomycetes > Pezizales > Tuberaceae > Tuber > Tuber melanosporum. The sequence continues at coordinate 225,511 of NW_003299143.1, read as the reverse complement.
CAAGTCTTATGACTCTCAACCAATGCTGGTGCCCGGCACCTCAGGCGGGCCCTGCAACTATATGGTTATCGTCTCTGGGAGTGTCAAGTATGGAGATAGCAAGGAGCAGAGGGGTTTCAGCGAGACTTTTGTTCTAAAGCCAAGCACTACAGATCCGAATCGATATATAGTAGCTACTCAAGGGTTTAGATTGGTGGTTTGAATGGGCGGATGCAGGGCGGCGGAAGATGTCGGGCCGGAAGGTATCAAAACGCAGCACACGAGGTGCTGTAAGATATGATGTTTCTTGCTTTTCTGGTTTCGTAGCGGCAAAGGCTGAGTCTGCAATTGGTGGTTTGATTCTGTGCGGCATGCTTCTATGATTTTTGTGTTTGCTTGGCTTCTATTTGAGATATTTACGTACTTATACTCGTACTCGAGGCCCGACGAGTATGTACCGGCGCTTGGCAGGGTAGTTGGGATGGGTTCACCGTTCACGAACCTACAAATACATACCCACAAGAGCTATCATACTTTCCCGAATAGTGAAAATTATTGCGATACGGGGGACAAGGGTTAATAATTACTCTCCCAAAATCGGAAGTAATAGAAATTCCGTTGCAACTTGGTTTCTGGATATGCATGGAGAACTCGCCAAGCGCTACCCACCCCACCAATTAACTACACGAGAAACCTCCTGACAGCGGCCTCCCGATTCTCGTTCGGTAGGACATACTTTCGTTGTATCTCCAAGAGCAAGACCCTAAATTACCATTATTAATTTCCTCTAAGGTAAATCCTGATGTATCAGATTTCCAGCCGCTTTCCTTTCCTTCGGGCTCGTTGCACTGGTTTGTCAAAACGTTAGATCTAATCTAATCTCGTTTATGTAATCGGGACGTGACAAGGGCCCAACAAACACTTGGCCAGAAGCAAAGCCGCAATCCCTCAGACGAACCTTCCTCAGAGAAGCCCCAAGCCGATACACCGTCCGCTCATAACACCCGCCATTCATTATACCCAAAACCCGCTTTCACGGTCGTTCCCTTTAACCGTTTCTACTCCTCACAAAACCTCTCACAAAGATGGATTTCCTTGGGGTGCGTAGACAGACTCCTTGCTGAAGAAAAAGCTAGTTCTTAAGGCCATCGTGGGACTGACGTATTGGTGACCTTTTCAGCCTCTTGCCCAATCTCTAGATCGTCCAGGCTTCGACTGGAAGGGACTGATTATCGGAATCGGGCTTGCGCATTATGCCTTTGAAAGCTATCTTTCGATACGACAACACAAGAAGCTGCAAGAGACCAAGCCACCCAAGTCGTTAGAGGCAGCTGTTACCCAGGAGGTCCATGACAAATCTCAAGTGAGTCGGATACCGGTTTGCGTGGGCCACGACATTGGCATGTTGGAGACTAACCTCGCTGTGCTATAGGCGTATGGGAGAGCAAAATCTAAGTACGGATTCGTCGAGTCCTTCTTTGGACAGGTCACCAATGTCTCGACAATCTACTTTGATGTTTTACCGAAAGGATGGGCTTTGGTGGGTGGTATCATCGCACAATATGCGCCTGCCAGGTTTTCTGGAGAAATCTTGCAGTCGATATTATTCTTCATCGTCTTCAACCTTTTTTCGACTATAATCAACTTGCCCTTTAGTTATTACAAGACATTTGTTTTGGAGGAGAAGTTTGGGTTCAATCAGCAAACTAAGAAACTCGTTGGTGTCACTGAACCTGTTCGCGGGGCCTGGGCTGACTTTGTTCCCCTAGTTCTTTGCCGATATTGTCAAGACCCAGATTCTCTTCGTTGTCCTTGGAAGTCCCATCCTCGCTGGGTTCCTTGCAATTATCAAGACCTTTGGTGACAACTTCTTTTACTATCTCTGGCTCTTCGTCTTGGGGGTTCAGGCTCTCATGATCACCGTATACCCTATCTGGATTTTGCCCTTGTTCAATAAATTGGCGCCAGTGGACCCCGGAAAGCTGAAGACGGATGTTGAGGCTCTCGCGGCAAAATTGAAGTTCCCATTGAAGCATTTGTACGTGATTGACGGATCGAAGAGATCGGCACACAGTAATGCGTACTTTTTTGGACTTCCGTGGAGCAAGCACATCGTTATCTACGACACTTTGATTGAAAAGAGTGAAGTTAGCGAAGTGGTCGCTGTATTAGGGCACGAATTAGGTCATTGGAAAGAAGGGCATACTACCAAGATGTTTGCTATCACCCAGGTAAGGAAGCTCCCATCAGGCCCTATTTTAAATATATTTACTGATATTTTTTTCGCCAGTTTCATCTCTTTTACATCTTCGCACTATTCTCTGCATTCATCAGCAACACCTCTCTCTACGAGGCTTTTGGTTTCTTCAAGACCCAGCCAATTCTTATAGGATTCCTCTTGTTCAACGATATCCTTCAACCTCTTGACACTGTCGTAAAACTTTTCATGAATGTCCTTTCAAGAAAGTTCGAGTTTGAGGCTGATGCTTTCGCTGTGAACTTGGGTTACGCTGAGGAACTCTCGAAGAGCTTGATTAAACTCCAGGTTCAGAACCTCGCGACCATGGACGCTGACTGGCTTTACTCTTGCTACCACTACACTCACCCGATCCTCCCGGAGAGGTTGAGGGCCCTCGAACTAAAGGGTAAGAAGGCTCAGTAAGCTATCACATAGGTGGGCAGCATGGGTAGGACATCAAATGGCAGAGGTGCTGGGTCTAGTGGGCAAGGGAATGGGCGTTGGTAGTTTCGGGTACTGTTTTTTTTCGCACGAGGTCTAAAAAAGGGCCTTGGGTTGGGTAGTTATGCAAGAGGCTGTACCGTGATTGTATGGAAAAAAAAAAGTTTTACACTACCGATGCATAAAAAACATGAGATCTGAGTGACTAAAACGTAATGCTCATTTCCACCGCGGAACACGTATCCCCCCCACCGATTATTCCGACTCATCCACGTCCTTTCCCTTCTCCTTTTCCTTCTCCCTCCTAGCCCTCTTCCTAGCCTTCCTCTCCTCCCTCTTCCTAGCCTTGCTCTCCTCCCTCTTCTTAGCCTTCCTCTCCTCCCTCTTCCCCCTAACTTTCTCTGCCCGCCTCTTTCCCCTATCCACTCCTCCCGCCTCCGCCGCCTCCACCGTCACAACCGTCACAACCTTTGGCACAACCTCACCCTCAACCTCCATCCTCCCCTTCCCACCATCTGCCCCCGCCTCCTCACACCCTCCTTCCCTAGCACCCTCCCCAACAGTCTCGCCCGTCTCCGCCTCCCCTTTCGTCAGCACCTCCCCCCCTCGTGCATCCGCTGCCACCGCCGCCGGTGGCGGGACGTACACACCCGCAAGTGCCTGCTGCACGCGCAGCAAATTCGTCATAACAATCTCATTCTGGTTCGGCTTCCGATTGGAGTCGGTGAGGAAGGCAGATAGGAAGGACTCGGCGGATGAGGGGGTTAGCGGGGCGCTTTCGTGGAGGGTTGTTGGCGGGTGGGGTGTTGCGGTGGTCATCTAGATTATCTGGTGGGGGGGTTTTGTTAGTTGGTTGGTTGGTATAGTATTGTGAGAGGGTTGAAGGGGGGGGTATGATACGGTTTTGTTTTGGATTTGGATTTGTGGGGTTGGAGGGGTGTGTGGATATTTTTCCTTTTTCCTTTTCCCCCCAGTTTTTAGGTCGCACGAGGATTTTAGAGTTACCGGTTACCTGCATGT